>NW_009700823.1:0-789 GCF_000703405.1 Apaloderma vittatum | reverse complement strand
TAGTGCAAGTGGACATCACATTTGAGGATGGAGACTTTTAATAAAATAAATCTTCATTTTTATGACTCTTGGAGAATGACAGTTGGATAAGAGGAGTAACTGTGTTGCTTAGGTGGGGATATCCGTGGAGCACATGGAATCATCGTGTATGAATATAAGAAATACTTGGCCATGGTTAATGCTTTTAGGTAAACTTTGGAAGTATTATGATACAAATACTCTCCAGTAAAGTAGTGTTTACCTCTGTGAGGCTGGTAAGCCCTAACTCTAAATATCAGACAGCTGGTATTGTAGATTGTAAGTCTTAATATGCAACGTTGCATCACAAAACTTGAATTACATAGGGTGAGCACTGTTTGTTTTCCCATTTTAGGTACTTCATGGTTCTTATCCAGGAAATGGCACTGAAAGTCGATCAGGGATTTTTAGGAGCACTTATTGAACTTTTCACTCCGTCTACAGACCCCGAAGCTGAAAGACAAAGGGTAATGTATGAGAGAAAGTGATTTTTTTTTTTTTTCCCCAGTGTAGGGCATTTATGGTGTCAGAGTCATG
Organism: Apaloderma vittatum; assembly: GCF_000703405.1. NCBI lineage: Eukaryota > Metazoa > Chordata > Aves > Trogoniformes > Trogonidae > Apaloderma > Apaloderma vittatum. Next base: position 234 of record NW_009700823.1, on the reverse strand, counting down.
ATTTTGTGAAAACTTGAGTTGAAATGAGTGAATATCACATTTGACAGCAGTGGATGAAGGCCATGGTCAGATAATTTTCAGCAAAGCGTGGGTATTTCTGTTAAACGTTTTCTGTGAGCGTTGCTAATGGACAAGTTTGAGTAACTGATAACTTGGGTCTATGGAACTGTTTTCTGCTTTTTCAATGTTTTATTGAGAATTGCTTGAACTGTGGCTAGGAACTGTTGTGTTTGG
>NW_009700822.1:118405-118666 GCF_000703405.1 Apaloderma vittatum | reverse complement strand
CAAGGGACTTTGTCAATCAGTCTCCTGAACATCTCAAAGTTTGCCCTCCAGAAGTCAAAGGTGGCAGTTTTACTAACCCCTCTCCTTGTTTCTCTAAGGATTGAAAACTCAATCATCTTGTGATCACTATGCCCTAGAAGGCCTCCAACCTTTATTTTCCCCACAAGTTCTTCCCTGTTCACAAGGAGCAGATCCAGGAAGGCACCTTTCCTGGTTGGCTCATTTATTAGCTGCATGAAAAAGTTGTCCTCCACACATTCC
>NW_009700822.1:78242-118362 GCF_000703405.1 Apaloderma vittatum | reverse complement strand
GAAGTTAAAGTCCCCCACAAGCACAACGGCAAGTGACTGTGAGATTTCTCTCAACTGCTTATAGAAAGTTTCATCCATCTCCCTGCTTTGATTGGGGGGGTCTATAGCAGACTCCCACGACTATATCAGCTTTATTAGCCCTTAATCTAATCCAAACAGACTCAACCTCCTCGTCGCTATACTTGATTTCTGAGGTCTCGTAACATTCTTTAACATATAGGGCCACTCCACCACGCCTCCTTCCCTGTCTGTCTCTCCTGAAGAGCTTGTAGCCTTCAATTGTGGCACCCCAGTTATGTGTGGCATCCCACCACGTTTCTGTTACGGCAACTACATCATAGTTTTCCATCTGCAGAATGGCCTCCAATTCCTCCTGTTTGTTACCCATGCTGCGTGCATTAATGTAGATGCACCTCAGACGGGTCGCCTTTTGTAAGGGAGAAGCCCTAATACTTTCCTGGTGATACTCAGATGTTTCCACAGTAACTGACCTCTCGACAACCCTTGTTCTCTGTCTTCAACTTGATGTGACATTTTGACCGTTTGATAATTCAAAAGATTGTTTGATCTTACTACTTTCCTCCCCAACAAGCACCGGCATATTGCATACTGGCTCCTTTCTGGTGATTCCTCTTTTACCCCCACCCCTTTTCATACCTAGTTTAAGGCTCTGCCTATTTCCATTAGATCCGGCTACCAACCCCTCCCCCTTCATACCTAGTTTAAAGAATGCTCTATGAATCATGAATACCCCAACCTGTTTCAGAATGGCACGTTACAGATCTGGAGAATATCAGAACGACTGTGATTTATTGCTGAAGATGTATGGAAAGACTGGAACTTCCTGGCTGTGTTCATTTTATGTAACCATCAGCTCTGTTCTGATGCCTTTTCTTTAGACTCAGATCCTAAGAAGTGCAACTCACTCAGAAGTGCAACTCCCTAATTCCTTTGCTCCAACAGATGTGTTCCTGGTAGTCTTTATTCCTGAACTTCATGTAACTACATTCATGGACTTAATAGACATGACTTTTCCTATGTTCTCCCTTTTGTTACTTCGGACCATGAGTCAGAGTTTTCAAGAGGGATTTTACTTTGGTTTTATTGCAAAGCACCTTTTTTTCTCATTGTGGTTTCTTGTGATTTCCCCTTAACAGTGTGAGCAACCTTCCTCATGAAATACTTATAAAAATCTTTGCGTAGCTGAGACATAAAAGGCAAACAACATATCCTAAAGAGCAATGAGAAGAGGTATCTCTGGGAATGGCTGCAAACAGGAGATATGAAGTTTTCCCCAACAGATCTTGCAGGGGGTCTTAGCACAGTCCAACGATGGCAGCCTGGGCAGGCTAACTTAGGGACACTGGGATAGTGGTATGGTCTCAGACCAGACAATGATTTCTGCCTTATGTATAGAATCATAGACTCAAAATCATTAAGGTTGGAAAAGAGCTCTAAGATCATCGAGTCCAACCTTCAACCCAACACTACCATGACCACTAAACTCTGTCCTCAACTGCCATGTCTGTGCATTTTTTGAACACCAGTGATTCCACCACTTCACTGTGCAGCCTGTTGCAGTCTTTAACAACCCTTTCAGTGTAGAAGATTTTTCTAACATTTAGCTTCAAACTTCTCTGGTGCAACTTGAGGCCACTTTCTCTTGTCCTGTCTCCAGTAACCTGGAAGAAGAGACCAACACCTGCCTCATGACAACCTCCTTCCAGGTAGTTATATAGAGAGCAATGAGGTCTCCCCTCAATCTCTTATTTTCCAGACCAGACAATTGCAGTTCTCTCAGCCACTCCTCAAGCAGAAGTTTAAGAAAGGAGTGCAGGAAGGGGTCTAATGCGTCATGAAACTTTCCCCTTCCCTGTTGCTTAGGGACTTTTTAACTTGTGACTTTTTGTTCAACAGCCCTTGATAGATTTTCCTCCACGAATTTGTAAAATTACATTTTAAACCAATTTATATTCTTGGCTTGCAGAGTTATCTGTACTTGAGCTTAATTATGTGCCACATGGAAAAGTACTTCCTCCATTCATTCCAGTTCTGTTGCAAGATAATTTCATGTCCTTAGGTCTTAGATGAGAAACAGCCACAAATCTTCCCCTTCCGCCCTTCGCTGCAATCACCAGCATTTTGAAGACCAAGTTCTCTCTTCTCCAGGCTGGAGGCCCCAAGATTCCTCTTGGTTCCGTGCACAGATACTGTTCTGCGATCACGACTGTTGCCCTATGGTTTCTATATCCTTTTTGTCATTTTTGAAAGGAGTGACAGGCACTTGAAGCAGACACGAGCACAGTGAGCAACTCGCTGTTCTGTTTGCTCTTCCTTCCCTCACAATTCCTGATGTACTATTTGCCTTTTCGATCATCATGAAACATGGGCTCGACATTTCTATGACACTATCCGCAGTGACGCCAAACTCCTTCCTGAGTGATAATTAGTGACTCCATGCCTGAGCGCAGTTCTTTGCTTTTCTTGGTGTTTATGTGCTTTTCCTGGCTACCTTATCACCTACTCACCCAATAACTTTCTCCCACAGTTGGACCTTTGGATTTCTGAGAGGCTGCCTGTGCCAAATAGTTGTGCTGCTGGCTTGTGTCACAGTCCCAGCGTGGGAGCTGCACTTGAGATGTTTGGGAGCTCATCTTGGCTGCCGCTGCCCTAGTAGAAGTTTCCACTCTGTTTTCACTCTTAATTTTGAAATGATCCTCATATATTTCTTAAAATCCCTTAGTACCAAGTGAGTTCTTACGTGTGCCTCCCTGATGCTTTCTCCCTTCCAGCTGTCCTCCTGCTTTGGTAAGAAGATTCTTTCACAGATTTCTGTATTGTGCCCTTTGAAAAAACATGACTGTTTGTTTTGTATTTACTTAGGCTTGAGCTGTTCCCTTTCATGGCACAAATCAGCAAGCTGATCTACGTTCCTTGATCGGCTAGTTAAGCTTAGCCAAGATTCAAAACTTAATCTTGCGCAGAACTGAACTTTGACATTTTCATTTCCAGCTGTTTCTCTGAGTTCAAAATGCCATGCTACCATGAAGAAGACCCCTGCAACCCGGAATAAGACACCTATCAACACAGGAAAAAACTGCACTATTTGTAAAACTCCTTTTTCCATTCTCCAGGGTAAAATGCTCTGCAGACCTCTCTGCTCTGTGGAGGGCTGTACTTCCAGGCAAACAGCGTGTGCACCCTTAGGGCTGCTTGTGGAGTGGGAGCAAAAGTTCTTGTGCCCACATGTGAAAGATTATGTCTGAACTCTCCATACTCATTAATCTTCCCAAATACACAGAATCACTTGCAAATCACAATAGCATATGCTTTAGTTATCTTACCCCATGGCATGACAGCTGAAGGGGAGGAACTGGGGCACGGCTGAGCCTGGACTCAGTGATAAAGAGGTCTCTTCCAGGATGTTTCCTGTTAATACCTGCCATCACAACTCATTGGGACATATGGATAGGACAATAACTATTTTATGCTGCAATCTCCTTCTTTTTTTTTAAAAAAAAAGAAAAAAGAAAAAAAGCAACACCCATTGAAATGTTTTTGTTCTTAAACTTAAGAGTACTGCTGCTGCATACCTGATACTGAAGGCACACTGTACAAGTTACTGAGGATCTTACACTTTTTTAACCTGTGTGCAAAACCAGGCTCCCTGAAAGAACAGAAAAGTCGTAATAATTAATTCACTGCAGCTGGTAATGTTAAAAATCGTACTCCATGCATTAAGTTCATGGTGTGCCATTGCTATTGCTCGTTTCCCACATTCCAGAAACAATGTAACAGTCTGTCTTCACCTTAAGCACAACGGTGCAACGTTGCCATGACTGGGAGCAATTGTTAAACAGATCTCCTTATTACATATAATTACCTCACTGTCTAAGCAAGCAGCCACACAGAGCAGCTTAATTTTCTTAAATTTAATTGAAATCTGACAGTATTGCAAATTCTCAGAACACTGTAACAAAAGGGCTTGATGCTTGTGAAGTGATTTGTTGCTAATTTTGTTCAGTACTTTAAAAGGTTGCTGGAAGTAGGGGACCACAAAAGTGAATATACTGCTCTAAGCTGGGATTTTTATCACTTTCTAAACAACACAGTGAATGACAAGGAAAAGCTGCATGATATTGGCTGAGTGGGTATTGATGGCTGCTGCAGTGCTAAATGATGCATTGGCACTGAAATATAGTGAAAGAACAAATCATCAACGACTTTTCTATTTTACTCTTTCAGGAAGAAAAGAATTGCAAAACCTGAATTAGATTTCTTTAAAAAAAAAAAACTTAGGTAAAGGAAACATGCAGCAGACAAGCCTGGTTTTGTGCCCACCCTCCCTCACCCATAACTGCATCAGCACAATAGGCGGTGGGCTCTGAAAAGCGCAAGAACACTTTTCAGGAGATCTAGGTCGTGCTTTTCACAAATCTGACAAGCTCTGGAGCACAGCAGGAAAACTACTGGAGGGGGGAAAAAATCACAGCAAGAAACTGCATGGGAAGCAGACAGTACTTCTTCTGCCCAACTTTGAACACCCAGCTCTGGTATCTATACTAAAAAGCTCATCATCCTCATCTACGGTTGGGGACAAACCCTTCCAGCTGCTTATGTAGAGCAGGCAGGAAAAATAACTCCCTCTGATCTCTGCTGTCCTAACCAGATTGAATGCAATGCATGACAGGCAACAAGCATAATATCTGCTACTTGGTTTAATAGTAAGGCAGTGAACTGGGGACCTCTCAGACCACTGCACAAATATTTCTCCATTTCACATTAATACACTTTAGGTATGAGAATTGTGACTGATTTACCTGCCCTGTGGTTTAGGTACCCAGAGATACTTAACCCATGCCAACCAGGTGCTACAGGTGTGTGCACTGGTGTTTGTGGGTAGGGTTTCCAGGCTGGCCAAGTTCAGCTCTGTGATGCATTAATAGCACAAAATGTGCAGAGAGTAGGTGGATCTAGATTTCTCTTTAAGCAGAGAGGGTCCAGGGACTTATAAACAACGTCAGCTGGGTGGGCGGGCTGGAACGATGAGCAGCCTGGAAATTCCTGACACTCTGCATCCCTTGGCTGGCAGGGCTGAGCTCAATTCCTGCTAAAACCACAGCAGTTGTGCTGCAAAGGTAAGAAGAGTGTTGGACTAGAAAGGAAATGACCTCACTGATGAGATCTGGACTCCACCCTCCTTTCTCTATGGGGGGTGATAGCTGCTGTGTGAATGAGCGCAAGTTCCCTGCATCTCGACATGGTCTGGACATGATCAGTGACCTCATGGGCTTATTATTGCTTCTTACTTCACTTGCATTTTTTCACTTGTGTTTTTCATTATGCATCCAATATTTTAATTCTCTCAGTATTTCTTAAGCTACCCTTGGGTCCTATTATCAGCAAACAAATGGGGAACTAAGAATAATTTTGCTTACGCTGCTAGGCCAGAAGTCAGTCTTTGGCAGTAAAGATGTTTGTAGTTCTACTAATGAAAAAATTACTTTAAAAAAAAAAAAAAGGCAATGAATCAGATCTTGTATGTCCTAAACAAAATCAGAGGTCATCTGCAGCATTCCCTGTCTAAACAGGTCTGTTTGCTGGCAGACCTTTGAGGGCCCATCACAGCACACTGTGAGAATGGATGATCATAGACCATGTGGAGGGAAGGCAAGAGCCAAAGATTCCAGCAGTTCTTATATACTAGGCTGTTTCTCAGGGCAGCAGCTAGAGCAGTGCATTTTAAGGAGTCCAGGGAACAACACTGATGCAACGCCTACACTGTTGGTAACAGCAGGCTGAGAGATGGAAACGAATTAGTTGAAGCAACACTATAGCTGCTGTCTTGTTTTGCAGAGCAGGACCATTTGGACAACCTTGAAGCACTTGCAGCCAACAGGAATACATGGAAATAATGCATGGAGAGAAAAGGAGCCACCTTTCTGACACAACTGTGACCAGAGAAAGGAACTTCAGAAATCATTTGCTTCTGTAGGGTACTCTGTTTTAATTTGTCTCAGTTAACCAATGTCATCACAACAGGAACTAAGGGTATATGTCAATAAAAGTGAACGAGCATCTACAACTTGGCTAGGTCAATAAGCCTTTCATAAATAAATCAGTAGCATTGCTTCTGTAGCATGTAGCAGCTCAGAAATTACATGCTTCGCTTCTAAGAGCTACACGGCTAAGGGAGACATTGACAACCCAGGGATACGTGAACCAACTGCATTAATAAAGAAATACTTAACACGCTTAGTCAGGTCAGTGCAGATGAAAGCAGCATACCTAAAGTCTGTCCTTTGTCACCTCTCCTGGGCTTATGAGGAAACCAGAGCTCTTCGTTTGCTAGAATAGCGTGTCTGTCTGAGAAACTACGTGCGCAGTCTTTTAACGGTTTTATGGTTTTTTAAACAACTTTTTATGCTGTTTCTTGTTCAAGCGCTAAAAGGCAGATGGGGCAGATTTAATCTGAAGGGGAGTTTTTCATCCCACATCTAGCACGGTGTGGTTGTAAGGCAGCAGGTGACCCTGTGTGGAGCTGCCATACCCTGCCCTCAGCAGTGAATGGGTGCTGCAGGGAGGAAAAGCAGAGCATATAGGAACGATGAACGTGCCTCCTTTCCTGGTTTCCTGGCAAATTGCAGGAAACAGTAACCAGCAAGTTGCTTCAGTAAGCAAAACAAAAATGAGTCAAATCTGTTGGATGGCAGCACCACCATTTTGGCTCCACCTCAAGGAAACCTTGATTCTAAAAAAAAACCCCATCCCCTTCACTGTCCAGAAAAAGAGGACAAAAATAAAAAGAAGTAAGACATAAATTCAAAATTAAATGCCCCTACACCACAGACACTCATTTTTGGGGCTCAGAACCTGGCTGAAAAGCATCAGGACAGAGAGCTGCACCTCCTGGAGGAGCTTTAAGTGCTCATGCTGAGAGGGACTGTGGGTATGAGGTAAAGCAGGTGAGTGCATTTAAAGAGCAGCCAGGCAGGAGAGGTTTCATGTCAGTTATGGTGTGCTTTCTCTCGGGCACCACCCTCTAAATCAGCTCTCTCAGGGTTTCCACCTGGAGCTTCTCTTTAAACAGCCTGTGGGTGGCTGTCTGGGCTGATCCTTGGTGGATGTGAGGGCCTGGCTGTGGCCCTGCTCCAGCAGTGGTGGGACATGAGGCTGGCCTGGCTGGGGTGAGGCTCCGGGGAAGAACCAGCAGCAGCAGCGGGAGGCAGGCGTGTGTCAGTCAGTGGCATCGCAGTGTCATTAGGCGGGAGAGGTTAAAAATAGGATTTCACAATCTAGCAAGCGGAAATATCAACCAGATGGCAGAGGAAGGAAAGAGATGCTATTCCCACCCTCTAGGTAAGGATTTTTGTTAAATCGTTAAGTATCAGAACGTCAGAGGGGAAGAAGGTGCCATGCGGCCCTGTGCCAGCAGGGTGTGGTGACAGACAAAGTCCATGAATCTGAGCTCTCTTACTGGGGGTCAATGTCTGTCTGTCTGCCATGGTGGGACTCTCAGAGGTATGAGATGCAGTGAACGATTCCTACCCACTGGGGCAGGGTGTTGTGTCTGCTGTGGGCGGTTGGAGCTGTGCTGGGTGAGGCAAATGGCGTCCTTCTGTTTGCTTGTTGTCTGTGTGTACTGCGCTCAGACATGAAGATTTGGCTTTCACCCGAGGTGTGTGGGTAGCTTCTTGGCCAAATACTGATAGGTCTGAATTTGCTTAGGTCAGATGCCTTTCATGTTGTGTACTGGTGTTGTGTCACTGTCCCTGGAGGTGTTTAAGGAGAGGCTGGATGTGGCATTTAGTGCCGTGGTCTGGCCGTCGCGATGCTGTTGAGTCACAGGCTGGAGTTGATGATCTCAGAGGTCTTTTCCAGCCTCAACAATTCTGTGATTCTGTGAAAAAGGAGTGGCTGGACAGCCTCAATGTTGAGTCTCATCCCCGTGGCAGGATGAGCCTGCCAACAAAGCACGCATGAGAGAAAGCTCGGGCTGGAGTTTGTGTTGCCGAGTTGATAGCAACTTATGCTGTGGCAGGGCACCAGTACCAGACTGCTCCTCAGCCATGACAGTCTCACAAGGCAGATGTCCCCCCTTGCTGGGATGAGCAGCATCCAGCCTGCTCTGTGCCTCACCTGGACAGCCTGTGGCTTAGTAGTGAGCTGGATGGGTGTATGGCGGCCACACTGCCTGGCTGAAATTAAGCCTGCGCCACTGCCGCAGAGAGGGACAGGCCTTCTGTGCCTGTCACCCCCTCTCCTTCCCTCTGCCCCCCCTTTCTCAGTGGCAGTGCTTTTCATTAAACAGACAAGGAGTGGATCCAAAAAGCTGCTGTGGGACTCAAGTCTTTTTCTTATCCTCTCTAATTTGTGGTTTAAATTAAAATTATCAGATGAAAATTTGGACCTTGCGTTTACCTAAAATAAATTCTTGCAATAAGGAAGCAATGTATGTAATAGGAAAAGGTTAAAAAGAAAATTGCTACATTATAACCGTGTTGTACGTCTACATCATTCGGATGCTTCACTGTCACTTCTCCCACCTCCCCTCCTAGAATTAAATAACATACGTGGTCATGATGGGAATTGCTGAAATGGTGAAGGATGAGGCTGTTCTGGAACTTGTTAGATGTGTGGAAGGGGTCATAGAAAAAATACAATAAATTAGCTTATATTTTGAATGTACTTCTTATAGCTTGCTTTCTCTTAATTTATAATAGATTTGCTCTATACAAATAAAACTCTATAGTTGTATGTGAAAAGGTGCTCTGATGAAATGAGTGCTGCCTGATGGAATCAATACAAAAATATCTGATATTAATTTTTCAGCTACTATGATGGAAAACTGTGGAAGGAGGAGGGATCCTCTTGCAGATGGGCAAAACCTATGACTTCCTCAGTTATCGTCCACTTAAAAGCTATCAATTTAGAGCTGTCCTGTGTATTGCCCTGTGAATTGAACAAGTCTTTTCAGTCTTTAATTAAGGGTGACAAACTCTTTGAACATCACAGCATTCATCTGCTCATGTGTGGAAAGCCTGGTGTAACAAAAGAATTTAATCAAACTACAAGCCTAATGAAGACTACATTGCCTGAACTAAATGATGTTATTGCTGCTGCAGCTTATAGTTTTACATTTAAAAAAGCGGGTCAGAGTGTTCATTCATCTTGATTAGCAATGCCAACCTAATTACTTCTGGAGGAAACAGTAATTAGCTGGAGTCTCACCTCATTAATCATGACATTCTTCTAGCAGACTATTTTTATCTGATAAATGGCTTGGATTGGAACAAGGTGTATATTTGAATTCTAGTTAATTGTACACAGCTTGCTGCATAACATTTCACATTTTTATCATTTAACTGCTTCCTTCCTGTGAACTTCTCAGCTATTTTTGCAGGCTGTTCATGTTGAATAAAAGGTGAATGGCCCACGCAAGATATGTCAGCTTTAATTACGGATAGAAATAAGGTGTGTTACTACAGCGGGGAAGTGGTGGAGTCCCTGCCTGCATAGGAGACTAAAGGGATCTTTTCTCAGGCAGAAACTGGTGCACAGCTATTACTTTATTGCACAAAGTCTGACTCTGATTACTCCTAACAGAAACCTGGGCAGAGATTTTTGATGAGGACTCATGATTAAACACATCCTTACTCTTAAAGCCGAGTTTTTGGGGATGTCTCTGTTGAGGCACCTCAAAGTCAGTGCACTTATATTGTCAGTCACTTCTGACAGTGTTGACTATTCTATGATTTCAAAATGCGTGTTTTAAAATCTTAAAGCTCTGTGTGTATTAAAACCAATAAGGAAGCATGTATTGTGGTTTTTCTTTTTCTTGTGGGGAGGTTGGTTTTTTTGGAAAGCTGCTTTATGCAACAGAGATGCTCTGTAATTTTACAAAGCACAATTGCTTTACTTACCTGAACTGTAAGAACTGGAAAAGAGGAAGAGCCCAGAAGCTGCAATCCCAGTATTCAGCTCTCTAATAAAACTAACGGGTTCTAATTTTGTAGAGAGGATGATTATGAGTTCATTTGCCCGGGAACATCAGATTTTTCAGAGGTAGTAAACTGAACTGATCTTTGCCTGCAAGCTTCTAAAACCTATACCCGGCATACTCTATTGCTACTCTACCAAGAAGAAAGCTCTCCTACATAAGGCAGTGTTTTATTTTATTTTTTAAAGGTGAAATAAAGGGTTTATATTTTATTTACTTACAATCTATCATTTCAAGTGAGCAGTACGTTAACCTGAAAAAAATGACAGATTAATAGAAAAACACAGGAAAAATAAAAGTTACTCTTTCATTTGCAGGTAAAACATTAAGTTTATACTTGGCATTACTTGTACGTGACTTTTTACGTTTTCAACCAGCGCAAATGTTAACATTAGATTTTCATTTACTAAGTAGAGAAATTGGCTGTATTTTAGGAGTTGATCTGTATTCTAGAAGTATCTTATTCTTCTATAATCAAGCAAGTTTACTCTTACTAATAGAAGTGGGAACTACTAGCTATTTCTGATTGCTTCTTGCAGGAATCTAGCTATAGCTATCTCACTGACTGAGCTGCAACTCAACTGCTATTAGGGTACTTGCCAATAAGGGAACAAATATTGTTGACGATTTCTAAGAAACCATCAAATTGTTTTCATTTTACTAATTTTTTTAAAAAGGGTACCCTACACTTTTATGCAAATGTGTTTTAAAAAGCTTTCCTCACATCCTCTTCCTCTGTCTTTCAACTACAAAAAGAAAATGAAAAGCACAACAGAAAAAAATCCAGTGTTCTTAAAATCATATAAACAATCTGCCTAAAAACCTAAAAAAAATTTGTAAAACCATGTTAAATGCATCTTTCTTTCTCCCACAAAAAAGAAAGTTATGAAGGACACAGTTTTGTTCTAAAAAGATGTCAAATTACAATCAGCTCCACCTGTTTCTGATAGAGCAAAAAGCTGCTTCTCTGGTAGACGAACCAATGCTTTTTTTGTACATGTGATATAGCTCCAAAAAAGGGACGTGATGTGTACATATACTACATGTAAGTGATATTTGATATTCAAATTATTAATTTAAAAGTATGTTTCAATAACTGGTATTGTTCCTAATTGTTAGCTTTGTTATTAGGATCCAGTATGCTCTAGGCTGATATCTTTGATCATAGGTCCCAGCTACAGTGTATGCTAGAGGCAGTACTTATCCGATGTTAGAAATGCAGGAGTTTTGCTAATGAGTATATATTTAAAAAATTAGTGCAACTTTAGTAAATCTCTAATGAAAATCATAGAATTGTTTGCCTGCACATTATTTGTGTAGATATTGCTACTGTCTCATAACTTCAGTCATAGATCACTTCCAGATGATTCCGCGTATGTAAAGAAAATTACTTTCCAACTTTTAATAGCTTAGAAGGAATTAATACTAAGTGTTTTTAATATTTAAATAGTACTTTTCTTCTGACATCTCAAAGTGGTTCATAAACAATCACTTAAGCCACTCTTGCTTTTTTTCTGATAGAGGTTGGCATTACCATGTGCAGCTTAGAGGAGGAACTGAAACCTAAGTTGGTTAAGGACAACTTTTGACAAAAGAAGTTAATGTATGTAGGGCTCAGAATAACCAACCTTGTCTGAAGCTGCAGATCAAAAACTCTGCATATGTTAAATTGGAGTTTGTGACCTACTAAGGGAGTCAAGCGCAGAGCTGAGAGTAGAATCCCAAAGTCCTTGTTATCAGCTCTCTTTTTCCAGCCATGAGATACTGACTTAAACTTTCCTCTCGCTGTAGCTCTCTCTTCAGTTGAACCTCTTCTGGAATTGGACCCTTTAGTCAAAGGGCCAAGCTGATGTGGTAGCCCGGTATAACACTGTTTCTCACCCTGGAATCCTTGACAAAGGGAAGTGAGCCTCAGCTCTGTCCCTTCACTGACTTGTGCTGTAGAGAAGTGGGGAACGACAGCCAGATCTTTGGTTTCCTGGCCCTTGCATATTGGTGGTCTGAGATATGGAGGAAAAAAGCTCTTTTGTTGTTTTGAGCATGTGAAGCTTCCTGTGTATTGGTGGGTACTATGGGGAAGGGGGTAAGTAGCTGTGGGAAGAGTGGAAAGGATGAGGTTGCTGCTCTGGGGGCTTTGGTGCATCCTGCTCCTCACTGTTCACAGCTGCAGAACTGTAAGTAGCACTTCAACTGATCTCTGATTTTCTTATTTCAGTTCTTTAATACATGTTTGATTCCCTTCTGGGAGGCTTGCAGTACAAAACATTCCCACTGTCCTAGTAATCTGCTAACCACAGGATACAAGTGCTGGTTTTTTGGGTGTAGTAAATAGGACATTGTAAGTTTTGCACCTATCCAGTCATGCTATCTAATTTACAGCACCTCATTTAAAATGCAGTCCCAGGCTCAGGTATTGCAGTCTCCCATCTACTAGGGTCTCATCTTATGTTTGGATTGAAAGGCATTTTATAAAGACTGGAGGGAAATCTTTAAAATTCAATTACAAACTTCATAAAAATATTCTGCTACGACTTGTTAACCAAAAGATAAAAACAAACAGAGTTTCTAGACAGCAAGAGAGAAGGAATGAGTCTGGACTTGGAAACAAGGGTAAGGGATTTGAGTGGCAGAATTTGTATCACTGTTTATACCCTCTGACAGTTCTGTCCTTCAGGATAAAATTTGCTACACGGCCATTGAAGGATTCCTGCAGGTCTTTACTCTCACCCACTCCCGTAGCTGAATGTGAGCAAATTTTTTTTTTTTTAATAATTATTTTTGTTCTGGTGTCACTAGCAGCATAAGGTGGACAAAACATGATACTGTGAGAGGAATTGGTCTGCAGGAAAAATAAAAAAATAAATCATGATATAGAGGCAGGGTAACTGCTCATTAAAAATGTGGATGTCCTCCAGGTATAACCATGCACTGGCCTGACAATAATCAGACTTTCAGTATAAGATGCTCTTCTGGAACAGACAAGTTATGTGATATTTCTGCTTGCTGAACACTAACTTGTGTCACCTAATTTTATATTGGTTTGAAGTTATCTAACCCATATCAGAAAATACACATAGTAAAGCAGATATTTTAAAAGTTTCTAACACGTTTTAAAATAAAATCTAAGGCACAACCTTATGATTGAAAGATTAAATCTTGCCCTAGCCAGTAAAAATAGATTAAAAAATGTGAAACTATTTTAAGCACAGTGTTGGCTGTACTAAACAATTTTAGTTAGGTCTGTGTCTCAGTCTTGTCAGAGATTAGCATAGTCCAGAAGGCTGCAGTCAGTATGCCAAAAAATCAGCAGGGCTGATAAAAGTATTAAAAAATTAATAGAAAGCCAATGTCTATAAATAAAATGAGACAGTAAACCTGTACCTGGAATCTAGATGTACGATAAAGATAAATGTTGGAAACTTGTCACAGATGGAAAACAGAAGAAACTCTCGAGGACAGCATCCAGTCCTGTTGAATGCAGTGGGAATTCTGCCACTTTCATCTTTCTGGCCAGGATTTTTTTTCACACGGAATAGGCCCCCAGCTGGCACACGCTGTGGCAGTTTGATGGTTTTCCATAGGATTATGACATGTTTTTAACAATGTAGAATGGACTTGGTTTGAGGCTTTGCACCTTCTGCAGGCTTTCATATCAATGTGAAGAAGTTGGATCACTGACAGTATTACAGGAGAAAGAAAAAGTGAGGTCCCCTTGTTGCTATAACGGATTTCACTGGCAACAGAAAAAAATACTAGGCTGAGCCTTGAATGTTCGTTACTCTTAGTTTTCCTTTTTTTTTATTCTCTTTTCGTGCTTTTATATAGGGGATTAAAGATCTCCACAAACTTGTGAAGAATTTGCAGGTGATCTTGTTAACCAGTAATGGTGTCTAAACTGAAAATATCGCCACACAGGAACATCCATGTTGTGATAGCCTGATCTGCGAGTACACCCTCACAGTGTATACACTTAGGAAGCAAGTGTGGTCTTGGTCCCAAAGACTTTACTGTTGCAGTCCAGGAGAAGAGACATAGAAGTGTCCAAAGAGTTTGCAAGGACAGAAAAAGTCAGTATCTGTGAGTTTAGGTTGACTGTGGACTCAACTGAGTAAGAAGTAACTTATTTTTTTACGTAACGGCTTTTGAGAATACATGGTAGTTTTGAAATAAAAAGAAATTTTTCAGTACAGACTTGTGAAATCCTGAAGAGCTTTTATGTCCCATTTCTGATGTTGCACCACTGTTCTGGGGACTTCTATAACCATTTTGGGCCAGACCTTGTTCATGGAGGGCGTGTTGTTATACTGCCAACTGCCAAGGCAATTCTTGGTGACTTTTTCTCTGGGTCAAAGTATATCTTGGCTCAGACTTTCTTCTCTTTGAAGTTATGTCTATTTTCATTTTTTTTTTCAGGAGAAGTAAAGAAGTAGTGCTTCTGTAGCTCTTACTTGGTCTCATAGATAAAGTGTTTCTATATGTCTTCTTTCTTTGTGACTTAGAGGCACCTCAGAGTTACTGCCACATATTTGAATTTTGACTTGATTTGGTTATTCTATCCATTTGTAGGCAGTATACTGCAATTATTCTTTGCCCCAGGAGGGTTTGTTTGTACTGAGTCACTGAAGCTGAATAGCCCTTCCTTATGCATATTTTCTTTGCAGATATAATTTGCTCACTTGATTTATTAGCGTGTTTATGCTACTTATGTTTGATCTTGATTATAAAAAAGTGCTCATTGTTGCCCTGAGTTGTAGATAATGCCTGACATCCATTAACCAGCTTAATTTGAAGTGTAATTTCAGAGTGATCTAGTAAATAGGTGGAAGAGGTAGCGTACGCTGAAGTGCTCGAAGTGAACATCTTTTATTTGGGATTTAGGACGCTAAAGAATATGCACAAGACCACTATTCTCCTGCTCTTTGGTTAACTACTGCCAACTTTGTTGCTGTTGACCTTGTGCCCATGTTTGAACTGTAGAAGCACTTAGGAAGGAATATAGGGGACAGAAGATCTGAAAGAAACTATCCTGTCATCAATATAGTCTAGAGGGCTTTGCAGTTGTTTAAACTGTTTGACCTGAGGCTGCAATGCCTTGCTTGCATCTGCTAGAGGGAGTCCTCAGTGCTTGAAGCCACTGCTTTGCCTTTCCCCTGCGGCCACTCCAAGCGAGCACCTGGTCTTGCCCTCTTCTCCTGCTGCATCTGGGCCTTGTGAGAACTTGCTGAGCTATGAACAGATGTTCTTGTTTCTTTTGACTGAGTCAGTTTTCTGTCAGGTTGGTCACATATATTGGCTCCTGGAAAGTCCTCAGACCTACAAAAGTAGTGGGAGGTGGTCAACAACATCTGGGAGCAGGGAAGAGAGACCAGTAACAATTTTGGGTGGGAGCTCATCCTACCATGTTGACAGCAGTGAGCTGCTGGGTCAGCTCAATGTCTTACCATCATAACTTCATCCAAAGTTAGCGCTGGGTCAGGTAAGCATGTGCTCAGCACCTGGTCGAGGCTGGCCATACTTTGCTGCTTCAGACTCTGGTGCTGTGAAAGGATCCTCAAGGAAAGGGAGATCAGACTCAGACTGCTAGAGTCCAGCACTGGGATTTAAATTCAGCTCTGAGAGAACCCTATGGAGTTCCAGAAACAAACCTGACACAATGAACCTGACTCTTATGTGCAGTGATGCTGCCTCATGCAGGTCTCTTTGCAGCCAAAACCAAGAGGACTAAAAATGAAGATGAGGCTCAGCATGTATGGACTTGTGTATCTTTGTACACATCAGGTATAAGTGAATCTTTGTGTGCAAGGCACATGATTTTGAAGTGTCAATTTGACTTTGGGTAACGTTCAATAATCTCTTTTTATTCCAATTTAAAATCTGGCTTAATTAAAATGTACAGAATGTTCCCACAATGAGTATTGTTTTGAAACTGTGCGTCTCTTTCAAATTCCCAGTATAAACAATCCTGTAAATAGGTAATTAAAGCCATCTGCTTCTTTGGTAGCCCAGTTACCTTTGCAGCATCATTTACATTTTTCTCCCCTTTAGCTCAGGGAATTAGACTGCCATAAATCCTTTCTTTACTAGATAAGTCATTACAAAAAAAAAATGCTTGTGGCACATAATTTTTCAAGAACACAAAAAACCATCTTCTATTGGATTTCTCTTCCAAATAAACTGTTCTTCATGGCCGCACAAAACTGTGCCTTTGGATGATGGACTTACCTATAAACTTTAATCCATCACAAGATACTTAAACTAATACAGTTGCTTTCTGTGATCTTATAGTCCTCCTTTCCTATGAAGACACTGTTTTTTATCTTGTCATCAAAGATAAATACTGATATCCATGGAGCTGTTCTGAGCTAAGGATCTGACCCTTTTTAGACCCATTTCACAGAGGAGTAAACTGCAATTCAAGTTTTAAAAACATTATTGGAAGTGAATATAAACAAGGTTAGGTCTCTTGGTCACCTCTGTAAGTGAGAGAAAGTGAACCTGTTTTGCAGCAACCACACTGATAATGTTATGACTATGGGGAGAAGATTTCAGTGTGTTGAGGTAACTGCAGAAGTCTGTATTGCGCTACTCAGAGGGACTTGCTGAGGCCCTGTAAGAAATGTGTGCTTGTTAGCATGGATCTGGGGGGCTGGAAGCACACCTTGCTCATGTGAGCAGCTGTTCTCGATGGTAAGCCAATTGCTGGGGGTTAATGCTCTGCAAAGCAGTGAGCTGGGTTGCTACCGAAATAGTCCTCTATTGCTCTGCTTAGACCACGTATGACTTGGGTTACGTGACAGGGGTTAGTCAAATGAATTTTGTCATGGACAGGCTAAAATAATTGGAATTAGGAAAAGGATATGGCATTTTGTTGTCCTTCCCAAAGGCCTTGCCGCTCTGCCTGCCCTAGTTCCCACAGTCTAATGGCTTAAACAAAGGGAGAAGATCTCTGTTCTCCCACCCCCTTGAGAGGTGGGAAGTGAGGTCAAGGAGGAGAGAAACAGAGACTTTCCTGTGTTCTAGCTAGAAACACCAGAAGGAGGGACCTGCACCCTCTCCAAGGGTGCCAGGAATTACTTTCTCCCAATAGCAGTGGAGGAAAAAAATGTTTTCTTTCTGAATCTTCTCCATTTTATTTTAAGCTCTTGGGAATTTCTGTATGTTATTTCTGTGAGAGAAGCAACATCCCTTTATTTTTTTCTTTTTTCTTCCTCCCTCTGCCTTCAAAATAACAAGTTCACTGCTGATTGCTCACTTGTAAGTTCTGGATTGACATTGTAAATACTGGGACATTGCCATATTCCATCTGACTAGTATGTTTAAGAAGTGGAGGCCACTTGTTATCACAACCCATGCGGAAACGGGGTAATTAACCCTCATTGTCTTGATGGCACTTCCTGAAACCAGCCTTCACAACTGAGCCCAGCACACTTTCAACTGTGAAGGAAAGCTATTTGGGCTCTTTAGTCACTTTCTTTTAGACAACAAAGCAAGCAACGCTGTTGAAACATTTGCTATTAAGAGAGTTTATACTGAAACTGGAAAAAAAATGACAAACCCACAAGAGAGCAACAAGTTTCTTTTGACCTTTGGTTTTCTTAAAACTCAAGATGAAGCTTGCTGGTGAAGGGAGCTGATTGTGCGTAGGTATAACAAATAACTTATTGCTACTTTGTGGAGCACAACAGTGGCAAAACAATATCAAATACCTGTGGGATTTAGGAATACCATAAATCACAGAATGGTTGAGGCTGGAAGGGACCTCAAAGATTTTTCTAGTCTAGCCTTTATGCTCAAAGCAACGACAGCTAAAGAGGTTGCTTGAGACCGTGTCCAGTCAGATTTTGCATGTCCTCAGGGATGGAGAATCCACAGCCCCTCTGGAAACCTCTTCTACTGTTTGATTACCCTCATGTTAGAAAAACAACAGCAACAAACTCTGCTTATGTTTAAATGGAATTTCTTGTATTTTACAATGCCCGTTGCTTCTTGCCTTTTCATTGGCTACTACTGAAAAAGGTCTGGCTTGGTTTTCTTCATTCACCTCACCAAGTGTTTATACAGGCTGATCAGATCTACCCTCACTTGCTTGAGGCACATTTTCTCCGGGAGGAACAGTCTGTGCTCTTGGACTGTTCTCATGCGAGAGGTGCTCTGCTCCCTAAATCCTATCCTTTTGCTGAACTTGCTCCTGAAATCCATCTCTCTCTTGTACTTGGGAGTCCAGAGCTAGACCCAGCACTTCAGATGAGGCCTCCAGCAGGTTTCTTACTCTGTACCGACACATGATTTTATTTCTTCTCAAGTGCTGGGGGAATTTACATTTCCATTTGAACTACATGGTGTTCATCTCTGCCCATTTCTCTTGCCTCTCCAGGTCCCTCTGATTGGCAGCATGATCATGTGGGCTGTCAACCCCTTCTACCAGTTCTGCATCAACTGCAAGCTTGTTGAGGGCAGTGTGCCCTGTCACTCAGATCATTAATAAAGATGTTAAACAGTACTACCTCCAGTACTGACTGCCCTGGGGCACAGCACTAGTGACTGGTCTCCATCTTGATTTTGAGTTGCTAACTATAACCCCCTCAGCCCACCAATTCATCCAGATTTCAGTGCACCTCAATGTCTATTTATGTAGCCTGTACTTCATCTATTTGTCCAGGAAGCGACTTTTCTTCTCTTTCTTTCAATATACTCTTTGACAAACTGAAGTTGGGGAGCCAGTTAGCTCTATCGGTTAGAGCGTGGTGCTGATAACACCAAGGTCGCGGGTTCAAACCCCTTTTGGTCCCTATGTGTTGCCTGATCTAGTTGAGAGGCATCCCTGCCCATGACAGGCAGGTTGGATTAAACGATCTCTAAGGTTCCTTCCAGCCTAGGCCATTATATGAGTCTATGAAAAGTCTGTTTTGCACAAAGTAGGAATAATCTGTTTCATTTGGGTACTAAGATGGAAGTGCTCAAACTCTGAATAAGTTACTTTCACAACCATATGAGGGGGAATTTTGTGGGGTGCCTGCAAGAACAGAACCACACCATCTGGTGGTGAATTAAAATTTTGTACTTGAAGTGATTTGTAGATTTTTAAGCTGTAAGGCCTGTTCTCTGACTCACTTTCTCCACATACTTACATGGATCAGAGTCCCTACCAGCTTAGACCAACATCACAGATGCAGGGGAGCAGCGCACTTGCTCCAATGGTTTGATGTGATGATTCCCAGCTATTGCCCTGATTCCTCCACATAGTGAGTCCACTTCAGACTCAGCCTTCTGCATGAAACACGTGAATGGTGTTCCTCTTGTTCCACTGCTACTGTCTTTGGTATCTATTGCTTTCTATAATAGATTTTTAGTGTAAGATACATGGCTTTGTTAATCACGTAGCCCCAGCCCAAAATCTTTGACTTTCTCTGTGCCTAGGGACACATAAGCTTCCTCTGTGGTTTCTGTCACTCTTTGGTCTTTGGCCCAGATGTTTTCCAAAAAGCATGAATTTAACATCACTTATGTAACAAAGTTCATCTACTACTTACATTTTCAGCTCATACAAGGTTAGTCTAGTCAGAGTTGGGATGATGCAGTCAAGGTCTCTGAGTGTTTTTTTTTGGTGGCACTTTTTGGTATGCAATACTCTGTAAGTCTGTATGCCAGAATGTGTGGCTGCTGTACCTGTAGTGCTTGTGGATCTGGAGTGATCAAGTCTGAAAGGTTGTCTTCCAGAATTGGATCCTTGCCACAAGATTTATGTGACAGAATTGGTGAAACAGGAAATATACCATGCATGGATTCAATGAGCCTACCAGGCACATGCCTGAAATACTTGAGTGTTATGATCCTTTTTCTAACAGTAAGGAATAGAGCCTTCCAATTTTTCACTTGCCTGTTTTCAAGCCATGATTCTGCTATTGGTATGCTGGGTTACCTTGGCTGATACCCTCTTCCCGTTGCCTCTGTTTCTATAAGTTTGTTATAATGATGATTCCTGCTTTTATAAAGTCTTTTGAGATCTGTGTTAAGAAGTATTATTTAAACAGTAGCTATTATTAACAACATTTTTAGTATTTTAGAGGCCAAAGCATGACATATCCTGGTTTTAATTATTTCATGCCGTAGTTTGTTACTATTACACTTCACATGAGGTTTTGGTTTTATTCAGTAACTACTTGAACACCTAAAATGTGATAGTGGGCGAACACCTCTAGGAAAAGAATTTAGTACCACTAATCATGTTTTTTTTCTTAGGATAGCAACATGACCCGTCAGGCTGAATATTTATAATCTTAATCCCAAACTAGGAAAACACTTTCTTAGATGAACAACAACTGCAAAAATAAGGTTAATAATTTCTGTTATAAGGGAGACCTTATCGTGGCCTTCCAATACCTAAAGGAAACCTATAGAAAAGCTGGGGAGGGACTGTTTACAAGGGCATACAGCAATAGAATGAGGGGGAATGGTTTAAAACTAGAGCAGAGTAGATTTAGATTAGACATTAAGAAGACGCTCTTTACTATGAGGGTGGTGAAACACTGGAACAGGTTGCCCAGAGAAGTCCTTGGAGTCATTCAAGCCCAGGCTTGACAGGGCTCTGAGCAACCTGATCTAGTTAAAGATGTCCCTCCTCACTGCAGAGGAATTGGACTAGATGACCTTTAAAGGTCCCTTCCAGCCTAACACATTCTATGATTCTATTAAATAAGGACTCCCATGACCTTTTAATGGGTTTATATAGTTACATCACTAGGGACTTTTTTTAAAAGTATGCTATTAATCCAGCATTGTACACATGTCTTTTTGTTGAATTTAGAATTATACTTTGTTTGCTGTGCAGGTGATATAAAAGTAGGTTTTGGATTTGCATTCTATAAGCCTGTTCATAGATTTTTATTCTAGTATTTTTTTCTATGCTGTCTACTGTCTTCTAAAAGAATACAACCTCCTGCAGGTACCTGGAATTTTGTTTAAAGAAACCTCAATTCCAGTGGTTATGGCTTGGCTTAGAAATAGATGGCAAAGAAAAAGCCCACCGAACTAAAATCAATGAAAAAGCTTTTGAGGTTTAACTGTAAAAAGGAGAGTGACTTGTAGAGGGTGTAGTTTTTCCCAAGGGAACAGGGCCGTCGTCGGCCTTCACTACATGTGCAAGGATCACTTACTTGGGTGGGACAGAGAGGAAAGTGGGGACAGAGCTGAGCTGGCTTGGAGGTTCTGCTCAGAGGAATACTGCCATGGACCATTAACAGTCCTTGAAAGTTGGGCAGGGGAAAGTAATTGTTTCTTGCCCTCCCTGCCTCGTTATTTTAGGATTCATATCCTAAAAGCACAATCTGTGTTAAGAGGAAAGAGTTCTTCTTACTGGTAGGATAGAAGCAGGTGTAATGAGAGAGGGAAGGGTGCGCTCTCAATGAATGCTGCCTCTTACTGGAGAAGATGGGGCTCTAGGAAAAAGTCAGTAGTTTGGGTAGAGGCCAGGTGTTGGAAGCTGGATTTTTGGAAGTCAGGAAATACTGCCCCTGATTAATAGGGATGATTTTGTGTGCACATACACGTGAAAATAAATGTTTATTTTTTGTTAGGCTCGATAGCATCTATCTTTTATATTCATAGCTGAGATACCATTACAAATGTAACCAGGAATTTTGTTATCTTAGGGGTATTGGGAGAAATAATAAGTTCGTAAAACACTCTGAAGATAAAAGTTCCTTTGTAAGTCCTACCTCCATTGTTATCCTTACCAAGAATGCTGCTGAGATTGCTATTCAGTTTGAGAACCAGATCTTTAACTGCTGTAAATTAGCAGAGCTACATGCTTTCCAATGAAGCTGCTTTTGATTTGCATCTGCAGATCTGGCTCCCTTGGTGCAATGATGCTACAAACTTCCTTTATTTGATTACTGTTTAAAGACTTTCTCTTATGTTTATAGCCAAAGAATTTGTTTTGTTAATGATATAAATATATGGGCCAAATTCTGCCTTTATGTTACCTCACTGTGAATCACAGGCAGTGTACTGCTGTCAGTAAAATTTATCTGCTATCTGGCTGTGTAGCAGAAAAGAGACCTTGATCCTGTTTGTAAAGTTTTCAGTACGGACTTCTGCAAATAGTTTTGCTTTGTAACAAGTAAGCATCTGCACATCGGTTTAGTAACCCTGACTAGAGTGGACCCACGCCTGTTTACACTTATTTGCACTAAATTTACGTAAAGGTTCTTAATATTGTTTTATAAACATAAATGATTAGGTTTTATAACTAGAAATGGTATACATAAAGATCTTGTAAGTGGGAGCTCAGGCTTCTTTGTGGGAATTTTAGGATCGAACTCACTGGTATAAATTGTATTGTCTTCTGTATGTAAGAGAAAGAGACACTTTTTCCGACAGTTCGTATTCAACATAATTTTCCACTAAGGAGACTGCAGCAGCTTGCCAGAGTTGTCACACGCCTTGATGTCTTTGAACTTCTTCCTTGGAAGCTGCTGAAATCCTTCATGCAACTGCTCCACTTGGGCATAATCCAGGAAGAGCTTTCTCCAGCTGCTTTGGTTTATTATGTATCGGCTCCCAGAATTTGAGATCACAAGTCAAGCAAGAAGGCTAAATGTAGATGCATACAGAACAGCCGGCGCTCTCTGAGCCTGTGCTCCAGGAAGACCCCTGACCTGTTCTCAACGCTAATGTTCCTAAAGTTGCTTTCAAGACCCCTGAGATTTTGGCTGTCGATGATAACAGGCCAACAAATGTCATGCTGAATTTATAGGACAAAGGAAAAGCAAGCAGAAAAAAACCTCCTCTTCCTCTATATTCACTGTGTGTGAAGAGGAGTCCTTTCCACATATCCTCCCTTGCAGGCTAGAAATGAAGTGCTAAAGCCAAAATCTTTGGACTCAAGAAAACAGGAAAGAGGAAGGTCGAGGTTGAACACAGTGAGATACTTTGATGCTCTAAGACTACTCCTGCTACTGCTGTTGGTCACACATATTCATTTATATGCTTTGGATAGTTTTCTGTTCCACAAATTCAGGGCATTCAAACTTATCAATTCTTCCTCATGGGAAAGAAGCTCCTTTCAATTTGATAAGAAAAACAGTAGCTTATTCCAATAGCAGAACTGTCAGCTAAAGAAATATGACTGAGGTGAATAAAGATTTTCCAGGTTAGAGTGGGCTTGCCTGTTGCTGTAGCTATGGTATGGTGGCTATATGTCTTCAGTTCCCTACTGGCAACACAGCAGGTATTTTCTGCCAGGCTACAGCATCTTCTGCCTGTCAGCCTTCAGGTATTGGCACTTGGGTCTGTCTCAGCCTTGCCATTTGAGATAGAGGTTAGGTATCCTGGATTTTCTTTCTGTTCTCCATACCTGCCTCCCCCTCTTCACCTTTCCCCTGCTTTGCTGTGGTGTGTTGTGGGATCAGCCAGGTGAAAAATATATAGTCAAGAGGGATGGTATCTATTCTTCACTGCATCAGAAATCCAAGTTGGAGGTGATACAGAGAAACGTGTAAGGGGAAGGCTACGGTTGAGATGGCCATGTCTTAATTCAGAGGCCCTAGAAGGAAAGTACAGAAGGGAAAGGCTCTACAGGTATGTGTGTTGGTGGTTTGCAGGTCAGCAACCCATCAAGGCCCTCCCACATCTACCTGTAGCTTCCCAGGATGCCCAGCTGTGCAGGCACAGAACTGTGAACACATTACAAAGTCTTGCAGAGGTGGGACAGGATGGAAACACTGATCACTCTCAGCTCCAGAAAGGTGTGAAAAGGCATACACTCTGCATGCACATTGTTGCTCATGGAATTAAAAAACTGAAGGCGTAAGGAGGGCTTAGTGTTCCTTGTCTTCCCTGACATCAGAGTAGTTCCTGGATCTACTAGCTGGACAAAAATTGTTCTGCTCAACAGCTGGATGAACTTCTTGGCACCGCCTACACTAGTGTTTCTGAGTGTGAGAAAACTCACACTTTTTTTTTTTCCATTTCAGTTATAATAATACTACTACTAATAAAGTCATCTTCCCCTCCTATGTTGCTGATACAGTATTGCAGCAGATATTTCCTACAAGATGAGGACCATCAGGAACAAAAGATGTCAGGATTACAGAGCTCCAGGACTCCAACCCAGTTGAGCTAAGCTTTTAGGCAGCTGTCTCCTTTTCACAGAGTCATAGAACTGCTTAGGTTGGAAAAAGACCTTTTAAGATCAAATGCAACTGTTAACTAGCAATGCCATGTCCACCACTAAACCATGTCCCTAAGCACCACATTTATATATCGTTTAAATACCACAAGGGATGGTGACTCAAGGACTTCTATGGGCAGCCTGTTCCGATGCTTGACAACCCTTTCAGTGAAGAAACTTTTCCTAATATCCAGTCCAAACCTCTCCTCTGTGTAACTTGAGACTATTTCCTCTTGTTCTATTGCTACTTACTTGGGAGAAGAAACCGACACCCACCTCTCTACAACCTTTTTTCAGGTAGTTGTAAAGAGCGGTAAGGTCTCCCCTCAGCCTCCTCCAGATTAAACAACCCTGGTTCTCTCAGTCCCTCCTTAGAGGACTTGTTCTCTAGAGCCCTCACCAGCTTCATTGTCCTTCTCTTGACCAGCTCCAGCACCTCAGTGTCTTTCTTGTAGTGAGGGGCCCTGCACTGAGCACAGGTGCGGCCTCAACAGTGCCGAGTACATGGGGACAGTCACTTCCCTGGTCCTGCTGGCCACATGATTCCTGATACAGGCCAGAATAAGTTCAGCCAGCTATCAACCCCCAGGAAGTGAACAATACCAATTAATTAAGAAGACTATCAAGTGCTTTCCTGAAATGTGTCCTGCAGGATCAAATATACTTTCTTCCTGGAACTCTGATTTCTTTTTTTTTTCCATTTTATTCTCTCTTTCACGATTTAAGAACAATGCTTGAAAACCAGCTGCTCTGAAGGCTTAAAGAACCTCTATAATTCTCATGTTCTAAATTCAGCAATCCTAGGATACTTATGTTCTTTTAAAAAGCAGTGGGAGAAAAGGACATGCAAAAATCTTCAAGATGTTACTTAAAAAAAAAAAGCTTCAGAGAAAGATAGAAAGTTTTATCCTTTCATAGCTGAGGAAAAATATGCCAGATTTATGCAGATGATCAAACATCTTCTCCACACTTTTTTTTTTTCTTAAACGATCAGAATGTGATTGCCTCTTTCTGTAACATCTAAACACTTCCTAACTTGAAAAGATATTGTCATGTTTTTGTATGTATCATGGGAAAGTTTAGGAGAGTTAGCCTTGAATAGGATATGTACATTTTGTATGAGATGTTATACTGTTTAGTTATAATAAAGTCAGTGGTTCTTGCTTGTGCTCTTCAGTGAATGGTATTTTAAGTGTAACAGACAGAAGGGACAAGTCATATGTAATTCTTGCAAAAAATCCTGTCTTATTCTCGAGGGGAATCGGAGAGCTCCTTACATAGTTATATATATATATTTTTTTTAAACTTTTCATATAGTAACTGAAGCAGGTCTGTCTGAGCAAATGCCCTTTTAGGGAATGGTGACATTTTCTGACTACACACACTAGTTTTACATTGAGACATCTCTCTGTCATAGTCTCACTTGCTAACTACTGCAGTTCTGCTGCATGGAGGAGTTAATGTATAAATTGCATACCTGCCACATGCCCTAGTTTCCTATATATCAGCTGCAGCAGCTCTGTCAGGACTGGGCAGTACTGGCTCAAAAGAAGGGAGGTGAGCAGGGCATGATCAGAGGTGCAAGAAAGTGGATGGGTGATTGCAGGTGGTCTAAGCCCTGTCTTTGTGGGCTCGCTCTCCAATGGCCGGGCAAGATACCTGCACTTTATCCTGGCAGTGGAAATATAGGCAGAGGAGCCTAAAGAATGGTAGGATTGAACAAGTCCTTTTTTTTTTATCTTCCTGAAGAAGAGCCCTGCAAAATGTACTGTAGCGCTAATATTGACTCTGGTGTAGACAATGGGTGTCTTGCCATTGGCTTCCTTAGAACAAATTTCTGTGTGCTTGTCTGATGTTTTCTTTGTGGCATATATATCCCCAGTTACAAGTCTATATAGGTATCTCAAACATTGCTAAACACTTTATATTTTCTCAATTATTTTACAGTCATTTCAGTATTGCCTTGAATTTGGAAATTTGAACGTCTCTGCTGAAGATAATCTTCCTTGTTTGTCGCACCTTGGATAGACTGCATTTTTATCTTCCTGCCAGTTAGGATCAAAAACATTGGTGGGCATTTAAATGTAGCATGTCAAAATATCCCAAATCCATTTACCAGCTAAACTATATCCTAGTTATCTGGTGTGCTTGTCCCAACGAGAGTGCCACGCAGATCTGGCATCTAGGGACAATGAAGAAAGACATCTTTCTATATTTGAAGCTGTTCTGTCACTTCTGCTTTTGATATATGCCTCCTTGATCTGATGGAAAGATTTTGCCCTTGGATAAATAATATCTTGCTGCTTACTTATGATTCTCATTTCAGTGTCAACATTGTAGTTTTGTTTTTGATTGCACATGTTCAGCTCATTTTGTTACAATTATTATTTTTCTGTTTATGTGGCTGACTTCTTGTCTTGTAACTAGTATCTCTGAAGCCCATATGGTAATGTAGATGTCCCAGCTATTCCTTTCTTTTTCCTTTTCTCCATCCTCCATCCATTTTCCTTCACAAGATAAGGCCATTCCTCTCATCTTTTTGCAAACTAGGCTCAAAGCACGTTCTGTACCCAACCATGATTTATTTTTTTAAAATATTTTACATTTATGAGAAACAACACAATGTAGAGGACAAGTATAGGTTCTGAATGTGTAAATACCTACATTTTCCAGTTTTGCTGATGACAGACTATTGCATCTTAGACAATTTTATGGACTCTATCATGATTTCATGTTTTGTAGAAAAGGCTTCAGAATTATGAGCCACTCAGGGTTCTATAAATACTGATTTATATACGTATTTATACAAACATTTCGATGTGTTGAGACAGTGTGCACCAGTTGTGGAGTTTTACCTTAACCACTGGATGTTGTTACTGAACATTGTTAGAGGACTGAAGCCTTTTTCTTATGCTATTTTAACTAACTTTAAGCATATTATTTCTGCAACACTTATTTACATCAGCAGAACCCAGACCTTTTGTTTTTGTTTTTGATGTTGCTGCATCTTCAGACTTCAGCTGAAGGGTTTCAATATAAAAACAAAAGCAATTTTTAAGGTTAACTTGCTAATATTTCTTTGTCTAGAGTCTCCTGAGAGCAAGCATTTTTGACTTGTTTTTCTGTATTTTCGAATAACTCAGGACATGTATCAGAACATTTTCATGCCAGTTCTGCAATGAGGGCTTTAAATTATGCGGATAAAAATCTAACTGCAGGCATCTCATTTACTATTCCCTATTCTATTTGCTAAAGTTTGTTCACTTTTTGCTTAGCCTTGGACACAGCTTTTACTTGTGCTTATACAACAAAGCCTTTTCTTCCATGTGGTTGGCAGAATAATTAAAAAGGTATAATGATGCTGTGAGTTAAGACAGTTGTTTCTGGGGAGATACTTCTAGAATTCCCTTCCTGTTGTCCTTACTGATGAGACAGTTTTGGGGCTGAAAGTTCTACCTGTCCTTAGCATGACCAGCTGCAAAAGAGCATGCATCATATGCTGTATTTAGTTTAATGGAAGTTCTTGGTGTGTTATCGATGTCATTACTCCTTCTGTAACATGTTTGTAATGTAAAATCATAGTAGGAAATCAGAAGGGCTGAAGAGTCCATAAAGATGGCAGACCTGCTGCTCATAAGCAATGAGCAAAGCCCCATGGGTCAGGCTTTGCAAGCCCTGGCTTTGTGCCCTTTCTACTTTCTTTAGGTTAAAGAAGCTCATGTGTTATGACTACTCAGGGACCCAAGAAAAGAATCCATTGCCGAGGGATAGGGCTACAGTGAACCAAAAAAATGATTTTGGCTGAAGCCAGTTGTAGTCAGGATTTAGCTTTTCTTTCTTGGTCTGAGCCTAAAGTATGGTCCTGTACATAAAATTTTCTTGCCACATAGGTAAAAAAATCTTGTTTCACGTCTGTCTTGATAATGGATCACGTTCAGCTCCCTGGCTTGCAAAAACATTATGCAAAACATTTCCTGTTTTCTGATTAGCTCTCTTTCTGAGCTTGGAGAAAGCTTTTGGCACTTCTTATCCGAAGAATCCAAACAGCTTCCCCGCATGCTTTCATGACCTGCTTAATACACAGGAACTTGGAAGCAAAAGTGGATGTAAACCAGGTTTTAGGGAATGTGACTGTACATAATTTTTTTTTCCTGCTTAATTTGCCTGAATTTCAGCAATTGATGTGCTTTCCAGAGTCTGTCACCTTTTACGTTTTGCATTTCTGATGTTGGTGGTAGCATACTCTCCATTTCAAACAAAAAACCAAAAAGTTTTCAGGTATCTCTAGTCCAGCTCTCAAGAAAATAAGGGACATCCCACTCCCTTTCCATGAGCCATTTTGAAAACACAACATCTAAACATTGAATGAGCTAGGGCTGTGGTAGGTGTATATATGTGCACCTTTTAAGAGTTTATGATCTTCTCTATCACTATAAAGCTGTTTTTTGTGATAGAGTAATTCTAGCCTTGCTTGACCTAGAAGTACAAAAAAGTCTGTCTCATGGAAAATGAAGGTTTACAGTATTTCTGTACTGATTTCTAGAAGAGAGCAGATGTTAAGAATGTGCTCTATTAATCTTTCAAATGCGCATTTAGGAAAGTAGGAACCTTCATGCTTGGTATTGACCAGCAGTCCATTCATTACAGGGTTCTGCCATGGCAGGGCATGGACCAGGCATTTCAGTGGCAATTCCAGAAATTCCCAGAGAAACAGTTGTGGCATAGTCTCCACTATAACAGACTGCATTTCTTCTTCCTTGCTTGTGAGTGATGGATGGCATAAACCACAGGACTTTACTTACTCATACTGGTTTCAACATCTGTGCCTTGGTAACACTCGCAGCAAGGCACCCTGCAGAATAATCATAGAATCATAATGAAGTATTTTCTTTTTCGTGCTTTGCTCTCGGGGTACTTTGCCACACCAAACCAAACATGTGGTTCAGTCCCATGTAAGACTTGCAGATGTGACTCGCTGAGGTGCCTTTAGTTGTGGTGAACCAGAGGGGAGTTGTTAAGCTACACACATCATTCTGAAGGCCAGAGAAAATAAGCTATTAGAAGTTTTCTAGGGTAAGTGTGAATACCAAGCTGCAATTAAGATTTGGAAATAGTGCAGATCATTTCAAGTTGAAAATGAAGAAGGCGAACGTAGCACAAACTGCAGTGAGGGATGCAGAGCAGATTTCTGCAGCTGTGGCCTGACAGACTGCAGGTTATTCGCTTTGTGTAATTTTCTAACTTTATTGCACAGCTGATGTATCAAGCCTGAGTGCCCAGTTAGAGCTGATGCATGGATCCTGAAAGTGTTCTGTATTTCCCCGCCAAAAAAGAAGAGCCTACACAGTAGTGTTATTGTAATGAACCAGAGGAGTGTGTGAGTGCATTTAGGGAAAAGTGATGCTGAAGGTGTAGATTACTGTTGCAGTGTAGTCTTTCTTCCACCTCCCTCCCACACCAATTCTCCCACTGCAGAGACCCCAGCATTAATCTGCGTACCAGTTAGAGGGTATAAATAGTTCAAAAGATGTCTGGCATGTTCCACTTTACCCATCGCTTCTGAGTTTGGCCCCTTGAATCCTTCTGAAGTGCTTGGATTTGTAGGGATGACTGCTGCAAAGAGGTCATCTCTGCTCCTGTGGAAACCGTCCCCTGCGTGGCATACCGCACAACAGAGCTCTGTGCTTTGTGGTGGATAAAACAGGGACAGGTGGGGAGTGTCTTTCACCGAATCTGCTAAATCTATTGCTAAAACGTGCTGTGACAGCCCTTCTCAGACATACGTGCACACTGGGGACACAGGCTAATCCCGAGAGTTGCTTTGCTCTTTATGGCAGGTTATCACCATTCTGTCCCATTTTAGTCTTTATTAGTATATCTGTTTATGATTTTAATTGTGTATTACTAGGACTAGAACTCTCATAAAGCTGCAAGCACCCGTACCAGCCTGTGCTTTTGCTCAAAAAGGCTGGCGTAGGCGGAGAAGCGTGTCACAAGCTGTCTGAACACAAATGGCCACCATCAGCTCTGCCAGCCTAGTGATATGGGTGCTCAGAGAGGCCCAGGGGATGTCCTGATGGCTTGGGCATCAGGCTAAATAGGCTAAATACAGTTTTTAAGGTTAGTGCTTAAGTGACAGACACAATGAATTAAGAAGAATCAACAAAGTGAGCAGAGAGAGCAAAAGTTCTTAAGATGGATATGGGGCTAAAGCCTTGGGATAGTTGCAAAAATCATTCATGGAAACATTGCAAAGGAGGTGGGTTGTGTTCTTGGGGGCCATTTTCAGCAGTGTGTGGGTAGCTGTAAGCAAATATTAGAGGCTAGAAGAGACAGACTCCATTTAAGAGTACAATATAACTGTGAGTGATACCTTAGGAACTCAATCTGTGCCTCTACCTGGTACGGGGCCTCTGAAACCTGTGAAACTGCTTTCTGAATGTTGCATGAGGAAAGTCATAAATTAGCCTTGTTGGTGTAAGAAGACGGTGTTACAAGTGCAGAATTTTCCTTATTAGCCCTTTGAACCCAAAACACAGCTATTCACAGCAGATTTAATATCTTCCCATTGCAGCTTTCGGTTAGCGGAATGGGAAAGGGAAGGCTTTCATTTTGTTTTGTTCTGTTTTCCAGTAGCTATCCTTATTTCCTCCAAAAAATCTTGCAGTGTTGCATACTAAAAAAGCTGGGACTTTAGGATGAACACACCTGTGCAAGATTTGTTATAAAACTGCAGGAACACATTTCAAAGTCCTTCAGGATAAAAACTTTAAATGCTGTTATTTTTGTGCTCCTTCTTCCTAAGAGGTTTCTCTACTGGCATAAGTATTATGCTTTAGTTCTTGATGGCGTAATTTTGGTTGTGAAAATGCTGACATTTTTCTAAGGTCATGCTAGTGTGCTGTAGAAATGCTAGCTTGGCATTTAAATGTAAACTTGGGGGCTGACAGTGAAGTGACCAACAGGCAGCTGCCTGATTTCTGACTACTTGGAGGCCCCACTCTTTTCCTACCTTTATTTTTCATGCAGCTCCCTATCTATGGGTGAGATTTCCTTGACTTAATTTCAGCTTTCTAGCATTCAGTCTAAGCTAGTCATCTGGATTCCCTCTGTAGTTAATCTAAAGAGATAAGCACCTCCAGACCATGTTTTATCTCGCAAAGGTGAGATGAATCAGCTTTTGGAGATGCATATCCCTTCCCACTGACAACAGAGGAATCCTAGAGAGGTAGTTCAGACGAGATGCCTATCTTGAGAGGGCTGAAGTTAGGTAGGATGTTTACTACCTATCCCATGTGGTTTTTGAATTGGACTTGGAGGCTGATAGCAAGGGAAGCGGTTCATCTAACCCAATATCTTGGCACAACATTGACCTGAGTGAAGGTTCAGGTATTTCTGCAAAGGCTGGCCAGGATGTGAAGTGGGCTGGGAGGCTGACCATGAACATCTTCCAAGAGGAAAAGATTTAGGGGAAATGTGTGCTCAGCTCCGTCATGGAATTCCAGATAGACCTGGGGCTTGTCTCCCTGACCCCGACATCATTGCCCAGGGAGCAAATAATATTTTCCCTCTCTGGAAGGAGTGCGAAAGAGTTAAGACTCTGAGACACTAAGAGCCCACAAAACTGGGAACAACATAAGTAGCCGGAGAGGCAGAAGTAGGAGAACTGTGAGTGGGCAGAAGCCGTGTGTTGCTAGCCCAGACTTTCAGATACTTTTTAATAGCAGGGATCACATTATAGAAATGAGAACCTCCCCAACCCATTTATAGCACACCCCTACGACAGCTAGAGATTGCTTACAGGGATATTAAGAAAAAGATGACTTTGAAGATGCCCGTGATGGGAGGCAGGCACTGGAGCACCTGGCATCAGATCTCTATGGGCCCCTGGGCATGGACACCCCTGGCTGTCCCTCCTCCCTGCCTCCACTGAGCTGATGCCTTGTTACTGCTGTGTAAGCCCTGAGTGAGCACGTTAGCCTGAGAATTGCTGGACAAGTGATTATTTTTCTCAGTAGAGAAATAAACATAGAATTTTCTTCTTAAGAATATAATAAGATCAGGAAATATAGAAAAAGTGTGTGAGTATGTAAAGATTACTACTGTATATGCATCTACTACCATTTGCTCTTATGTTTGGAAGATTATCAGCTCTATATCCCATGACATTATACAGTAGAAAGAAAATTTTCACACATTATCTTTTCATGTATTCTTTTTATCATCAGGACCTCTGTAAGCCAACAAAGCTGCTGGAAACAGATACAGTTTCTTTACAATTTCTATGTATTATTCTGTAGTCACAGGAAATAGAGAGTAAAAAAAGTGAAAAACACGAATGTATTAAAGACTGCTCCTTTATTTTTATTAACATTAAAGAAAGAGTAACTGCCTTGCAGAATATGAAAAGAAACAACATAACTCTACAATCCTGCGGTATCCAGTAATGTCTTTTACTTCTTTTGCATGACTGAAGTGGATTCTGAAAGGAGAAATTAAAGAGATGTGGGTTTTGGAAGCGCAAAACGTTAAAGAATACTTAAAAAGGTTGGATCTCAGACCATTTAAAGATGAATTTCCAAAACCAGTATAACGTGAGAGAAAAATATATCTTCATTTTAAATGATTGCGGATTACAAAGATACCAAAAGCATTCGTTAGGAAATTAGTAAATTTGCTATTAAAGGTACTGCAAGAGCAATAAATATCCAACCTGAATGGCAAGAGAAGTGTATAAAAATGCTCTTTTATAGTCCAGATTTCTAGATCACATTAGTAATAGCATAGTAGCCAGGATCACAGCTCTTACTTTGTAATTAAAATAACTAAATAATGTTGATGTGTGCACGATGTAATACATTTTTGATTTGCACGTTTTCGCTACTACCAGGAGAGATACATCAGCTCAGTAGCAATGGGTGCAAATAGCCACTAGATGTCACTACCAACCTGGCAAAACAGCTGCCGCTGCCACGCTACTAGACAACACGCTATTAATTTATAATAAAAGGTATCTGACAGCTTTATTCTGATGAATTATGGGAATCCAAAGCATAATTCCGAGTCTTTGGTTTATAAATTGTCATTGATTTTAATGTTCTTTGTAAAGTTGTGGCACGCAACAAATTTTCCTGCCAAAAGCTGTTAAATAAATAGTCATCCTTTGCTCTGAATAGTACGTTGAACTTGTTAGAGTGATGAGCAGAACGAATTGATGGTTATCCATAAACCATTTATGACAGAATGCACAGCAGCAATTCAAACAATTATTGAATGCATTTATTACAGTTTTTCAAATTTTTTTTTCAAATGCTCAACTGAACCGAGAGGAACAGGCACAGGTAATAGACAGAAGCGATTCCACACTGTTCTTTCCCTGACACCTCATCTTGAGTGACACATGACTGGGGCTGCTGCAGGATTTCCGAGGGGTACATCTGCCTCCTCCCTGGAATTGTCTTATTTCCTGACATTGGAGATCTGGCACTGTGAAAGTATATTTCACACCCTCTGGAGACAGACAGTTATTGTAAAGACAAGGTTATTTTCCTTTCTAAACATTAACTACAAACTCTTGTATTTTCTTGAAAAGCTTAGGAAAGGGATGTAATAGTTGCAATTAATTTCAAACTCAAATTTATTTATTTTGGATAGCATTATCTGTAGAGCCAAAAGTGTGGAACACATACTTTTTCTTATGTAATGTCCATCATCAAATCCCACAACCACACCAAATTATCTTTGGGGAAAAAGCCCCTAGCAAAGCACTGAGAGCCACATTTCAAATGTTTGCCCTTTATCTAGAACTAGAGTGAGAGCAAATTCCTCTTAGCGATTTAAACAACTAGCAAAGTGTGCAAGCAGTGTGGACATGGAAGGACTGTAAGATCATTTTAAAAAACAAAAATCAAGTTTCTTATATGATACTGCTCACCAAAAATAGAAAGTAGAGGTGCTAGAAATCTTGTGAGTAAGCCTAGTAAAGTTTGCAGCACTGTTTTGTAGAGATGGGGACAGATCCCCAGATTATATAAATTGATACAGCTCAGACTTTGGGAAAAAATATTTTACAGCAGCTGAACACGAGGAGCTAAGTATGTTTTATCAGTTCGCTGAAGCTGCATATACACAGACTGTTATTCTTGATTAAAGGAATTATAGCCTTAAACTTTGGGATTTATATGTCTCTGTTTTCTAAAATCATGGCAAGGTTTCAGTTCATATATGGAAAACCAGATGAAGTAAAGTTCTTGCCTGATATTTTTGCTTTTTGTAAAAGCATAACTGAGGAAGGAATTTTCTAGGTTCTGCTTTTTCACAGAACTGCGTGAATATATAGATACACAACATCAGTCTTAAAACTGAATGTATTTTGTCCAAGACGTTGCTACAATTGAGTAATGTGTACCTATTTTTTTTTTATAAAAGAAAGTGTAACGAAAAGGTGGGAATGGAAATAAAGAAACAATTAGAAAGTTTTTTGTAAAGCTGACTCCTACCGACAGCTTCTCTGGAAGCATTGTGGTCTGACATATAAACACTGTGTTTACTAACATTTCAAAATGCAGCCTATAATCCGTGTACACTTGTTATTTTAATAATGCTTTTTATTGCAAGCTACAGACAAACAGAAAGTGTTTGAATACAGGCTACACAATGTGGCTTGTAGGTATGGACAGATGCCGACACAATTCAAAAGCTTTTAGTTGTAGAGATTCAAAATACATTTGGATTTCAGTTCTGTCAAATCACAGCTGTGAGGAAGAAAGGTTTGTCAGTGTACATTTATGCAGATTTTTAGTGTATGGGAGGCTTTGGTAAATACTTATCAAAACCGAAGTTTTTGGAATTTACCAAATACTGCTTTTCCTTTTCCTCCTGTGAATCCTACTTCTAGCCCACAGCGGGTACCTCCGTGCACTGGAAGGTGCTGCAATGCCGGGGAAAGGGAAGCACTTCATTGCTTTGGGGAAAGGGGGGAAGTTTGCACTAAGACCCAATGCTTTGCCAGTAATTCCTCCATACCTGGAATTGCGACAGAGGATAGGTTTGTGCAAACCCTTTCTAAAAATCCCTGCAAGAAAATACAGCTGATTCTCCCAGTTTAACACCGGAAAACTAAATAAACAGAACCTTCAAATCCTTAGACATCTAACCAATGTTAGAAAAATAAACAAAACCTGCAAAGCAGACAGGTTGAGTGAGACATGATTTCTAGAATCTGAGTCTCTGAGGAGTGCTTGGAAGTATTAGATCTCACTTCACTGTGCAGCTTTTAAAGGAAACAATCGGCTGACGGTGTAAATCATCCTTGTTTCTTACAAACTAGTGGAGCTATGATGATTTACTTCAGAAGAAGCTCTGATTCCCCTGAATATAGTCAAATTTGTCTGTAAGTCTTTCAAGTTCAGGAAAAAAAGGAAAAAGAAAAAGATTAAAATCTGTCTAAACCCTTTTTTCTGTTGCATGTGGAAAAAAGAGAGAGAGAGAGAAAAAAAAAGACCCTCTAACCTTCCCCCCAAAAACCTGAAAAAATGTTCCACACAATTTTTATGGGACCTCTGAGGACCTTGAATTTTTAAGTAATCTTTTTTGATGATTTTAGACAGACCATTAAGCTGAGGATAAAAGTCCCTCTGTTCAATATCTGGATACATTAAGCATTAGGCTTAAAATTTACAGCTTTCATTTTGACAAGGAAAATGGCACGTTTGGTCTCAAGTGCTACCTTGAACTGTTTTTCAACATTAAGACAGGTTGTCAGTCCGAGGGGAGGAGGTCTGTGCACCAGTGGCAGCTGCTGCTGCTCTTGCTGTGTGTACATGCAGGGACAGAAAGATGCGGTGTTGCTGCCCGCCAAGAGCTGCAACTCAAGAATGCTTCGGGGTTTTTTTAAAGAAAAATAAAAATTATGCTGATCTGGGAGAAGATAGAAAGCAAACGGGGGGTCATTTCTGATGGCAAAATGAGTGCTTCATCCAAATATTTGAAAGAATCAAAGACAGAGGAAGAAGGAAAATCAAGGATCATTTTTCCGAGAAAGCTTTGGGGATTAGAGTAATGAGGAGTTTGACTTCTAGTTTCCTTGATGCTGGTATTCCAAAACTACTTTCTTTTCCCAACAGCCATGAGGGCACTTTACTAAGCAAAAACCATTTCAGATTTTGTTGCCTGTCAGAAAAAGAGGTAGAAAAGCAGACAGGTTTATTGGAGGTGTCTTCAGCTTGCTAATCAGGAAGCTTCAGTGAGATCTGGTTAGGAATGCAAGAGGGATCCTTCCACTATGTCAGTTCAGGGCACAACTACATACAGCTGGTTTTAATAGTGTTTTGTATGGTGAGAAAAGCTGCCTGGGCCATTCAGTACTGGAGGACCATGTTTGCTGCCTGTAGGCATTTCTTCTGAGTTTTACCAATGTCAGTGGTTTCTTTTGGTTTGGACCAAAAGACACTTACTAGGACCTCAAGTAATCTCACTGATTTCACTGAAGGGACAGGGAGTTAGTCAACATTTTGCATGATGGTAACCCCATGCAGGATCACACTTTTGTCTTTGAAAAGGTGCAGAACTGTCTTGGTTAAGAAGCCTGCCCGTCTTGCATGCAGATGGCAAACCAAGTTTGCTGCACAACATCACAGCATAATGACTTTCTCTTTTAGTGACGCAAGTTTTGAAGCAAGTCAACAAAATTTTGGTTAATTAATTGTAGTAGGTGAAAAGACTACTCCAAGAAGAAATTAGCCTTTCATTGCTTGGCTGAAGTCAGTGGGTTTAAGGGAACAGAAGTTAATCCATTGATTGACCTTCATCCAAATGAAAGTAGAACTAGAAATTAAAATAACTGTAGAAAAATGCCTCTGGGGTTTTCCTGTGTGAGCCGAGCTAGCAGCAACTGCCATCGTATATGTCCTGGTAATGGTTACAAATCTTAGGGCAAAAAAGCCTCAACAATCACAGTCAGAGTACCTTGCAAAGATCTGAAGTACCTAAAACCCAGCATCCTTTCTGGCTGCAGGAGACAACACATGATCAGGCCCTGTAAAAGCAAGAAGCATATGACTGGTTTGCTGGCATTAGTCTGGTCTTATTGTCCCAGTATTTATTAACTTCAAATGTCTTGTGATGTATCTGATATTGAAAAGAAGGACAGTGAACAAAAGGAGTTGTTGTTTGTTTATTTGGTTTTAATTATTTTTTTTTCTTGGAGGCAGTGAAATATTAACTCAGTGCAAGTACACTAGGCTGTTGTCTGTGATTCTTCACACAGTCAAGAGAGAGCTGACCTACCACCACAAATACTACTCACATGTTTTTCAGAGACATTAAATAGGAAAATATCATCTCTCAAGTCACAAGAGAGCTGAGAAAGTGAGCCGTAACAGGGTCAATTAAACAGGCTTAATTACGATGGAACTTGTGAGCACTTGCCACCCTTTGGGTTCAGGCTTGCAGCCTGATTCAGGATTGCAGATCAGGTCAGTCTTATAAATACTGCTATGCAAAAAGTGTGATTTGATGATCAATAATTCAAAGTGAAGAACACACTCACTGTGTTTCCTTTATCTTTAAAACATGACAGAAAATACCTAAATGTTTTAAAATCAACTGAGCTTGATGAAATTCTTCCTGGGATGAAGTAGTCTCAGAGCTGTCACTGGCTTGTCTTTGAGAACTGGATGAGACACGAAAGTCCTGGGAAAGGCACACATTCTGTTAACATTTGCATGGAAGGAGAAAAGGAGCCAGGGCATTTTTGTCCTGTTGTTTTTCCTTTAACTCCCAGAAAAAATTCTGGAACAAATAACAAGGGAAACACTGTGTAAATGCAGAGAAGGTAACATGATGAATAGCAACAAAATGGATTTGTTGAGAGCAAATCATGTCAAACCAATCTAATTTCCTTTTGTGAGAGGGCATTGGATCCTGTGGATAAAGGAGAAGCAGCAGATGTCATATTTTCACTTTCGTTAGACTTTTGACAGTCTCTTGTGACATTTTGATAAGTAAGCTAGGGAAACCTAATATTGGTGAAATTACTGTAGATTGGGCACAAAATCAATTAGAAAACTCAATGTGGAGAGTTATCAGGGCTTTGCTGTCAAAATGAAAGGGTGGATTGAAGGTATTCTGCAGGAGTCTGTCCTGGGTTCAGAACTAGTCAATATTTCAGTTGCAATTTGGGTGACAAAACGGAGAGCATGCTTATTAAATTCCCAGATGACATGGTGCTAGGAGAGACTGAGAGTACATTGAAGAACTAGATTGGAATGAAAAAGACCCCTCATCAAAATGGTTTCATAGTTTGAAAGAAATTAAATGCAATTTGATAGGAAGAGCTACAAGTGTCACACTCAGGCTCATATGACCAGATGCACAAGTACAGAAGAGGACAAAAAAAGCTTTTGATAGAAATTCCCTAGAACAAGGTCCAAGATATATGGTAGAGCATAAGCCAAACATAAATCAACACTGTCATGCTGTTGTGAAAAAGGCAGACGTCATTGGGATATATAAACAGGAGTAGAGCCTGCATGACTCATTAAATTTACCTACTTTATTTAGCATCAGTGGGACCTTACCTTTGAGGCAGTATCTGCCTTTGAGTAGTGCAGTTCAAGAAAGATGTCGACTGACTGGAGAAAATTTAGAGAACGGTGATAGTGATCAGAGGTCCAGGAAATGTCATCTACCAAGGAACAGTAAATGAATTTTCTTCTAAGGCAAAGAGGCAACGGCTGAGGGTTACCTATCAGCTGTATGCAACTACATAAAAGTGGAGGGAGCATACAGGAGAGGTTGTGAGAATTCCGTCATGTGGTCTCTTGCAGAAAGCTTAGACAAGTATCAGGAATTATACAGGAGGAGTAGATCCTACTTTGGGACAGGAAAAAGAGCAAGGTGACCCTACAAGGTCCCTTCCAGCTTGTTCATCCATGATTCGTTGAAAGTGAGCATAGCGTATTCACAAAATTCAGAGTTAGGGTTAAATAAAAAAGGAATCAAAGATACAAAGAAAGAAGAACATGCTTTGAGCAAAATTGTGATGACCGAAGGTGCTGGGAGAATGGCAGGGAAGGACAGGATAGTTTAATGGGTGCCATCATGGCTCTAACTTAACTGCAGTCTTCCAAGGTTAGCCAAGATTTTGCCCTGTGTCATTGATTTCTGTAGCTCAGGAGACAAAGTGATATTACAGCTTTTTTTTTTTTTTTAGGAATTACACAGGTCTCATCATGTTACCACTGCTGAATTCCATTTCTGTCAACGCTATTTGAAATGTAAGTAACCTTTTCTCTCCTGGGTACATTCATTCTTCCGATAGAGGTTTATGTTCCTCTTTTTGCTTGGTGGAAGATACTTGTCTGACTTCAAAATATTGGTGTTATGTGTAGGATGAAGCATGACTCATTTTGCTTTTTCTTAATGTTCTCCCACAAATAATTGTTATAATTAACATATTTTTTTAAGTTCATGTATAAGCTCTATCTAAAAGCTGTGTTGTACCAGCCTTTCATTTGTGGGTTCTTTTTTTTTTTCTTAGTCTGTAAATCTTCGTAGATCACATAGGAGCTAGCTTTAAATCACTGTCTCACTCTGAACAGGAAGTGTGAAACACCTGACATAGCCAACAGGGAAAGATATGGGAGTGGGGCAAAGCTATGCCTTTTCCCTCAGAATTACTTTGGTACTTAGCTTCAGACCAGAATGAGGCTTCTTCCCTATCTAGGGCTCTTTGTCAGGAATCCTCTCCCACTGCTTGCTGGAACTGTGCCAGCCTTTTGTTTTGGCTGATTCAAAAAGGGATTAGAGGGACGCGCGGGCATGAGGTCTGTAAACATATGCAGAAGGAAACAGTCTGGGAAGTTCCTTCTAACATTGTTAATAAAGCAGTTAGTGGTGCTGGGGGAGTGCAAGGAGGGTGGGTGGCAGGAGTGGCCTGGCTGATACGC
>NW_009700822.1:13197-78211 GCF_000703405.1 Apaloderma vittatum | reverse complement strand
TCCTAAACACCTACTCTTGCTGCTGTCACAGATTGAATCTCGGGCTGCAGGGGGGGCCAGCAAGGCATTTCTTAGGCTTTCATGTATCACTGTCCTTGAAGACTCACGGGAGACCCTCCTTCGCCTCTCGGGTTTCCCCAGAACACAAGCTGCAGGATGGATAGGGCACTCACTGAGCTTAGCTGAGGTGGTCTGAATCTCAAGTCTCTACATTAATTGCAAATAGTGAAGATATGAAGGTGAGCTTCCTACAGCCCAGCAACAGAGTCGTTTGGCTGTTAAGTAGCTCCGTGCATAAAAGCTCAATAACCATTAAATAAAAATATACATTTATGTGTACAAGCATTTGATTTTACTGAGTTCTAAACCACCTCTAATGTGTTTATCCCAGTTTTCCGAGCTGGCTTGATTTGGTGATTACGTTCTGAGGACAGCTGTAAACATGGGACCCCCGTGTGAAACAGGCACACTCCCTTTTAAAGACTGGGAACTACAGTATTAGATAGAAACCTCATAGAGAGAAGATTTCAGTCATGCTAGATTATTGGGCATTTTCGGTTTTAAAAAACCATTGGACTGACTCATGTAAGGATGCCCCAGTTGCACCTCCTAATTTACACAGGTAAAACAATAGATGTCATTATGTAGTGCTGACAAATCAGGGGAGCAGTGACATGTAAGATGCAGGGGACTAACAATTATCTTTTACTTCAAGAA
The DNA here is from genome assembly GCF_000703405.1 of Apaloderma vittatum. Classification (NCBI taxonomy): domain Eukaryota; kingdom Metazoa; phylum Chordata; class Aves; order Trogoniformes; family Trogonidae; genus Apaloderma; species Apaloderma vittatum. The sequence goes on along the minus strand of NW_009700822.1, from coordinate 77,494 downwards.
AAATCCTTTGGTTTGACAAGTCTGTAACTAAAAACACAGTTTGGAAGTTTTAGTTTTACACATTTAAATATTGAGGAGTGGAAAATAATACTGAGCAGTGCTGGTACTGTTAGGTCTGCAATAATGGTCATGCATCTGACCTATGCTTCGATTATGAGCAAGGCCAGAAAACAGAGGTTCCCTAATACAAAGAAGGAAATATTTAAAAAAACACCTCATAAATTCTGTTTTTAGGAATGATTTGGACACTTATCAACATACACTCTGTTGAATTTCAACTCGCTTCTGAAAACAGGATGAAGATGGGATATCTTTGACAGTATCACTAACAGTAGGAATAAGATCCTGCAGTGCCTTTAAAGGCAAGTATTTAGTTGTCTGGAAGTTTTTATTTGCCATCCAATTCCAGACTGACACTTGCAGGAGAATAAAATCAGAGTGTCAGACAGCAGATGAGCCTAACTGAGGGCTCTAAATCACCAAAATCAGTGATGTAAAACAAAGAGTAGTCATTACTGTCCATCTACCTGTCCTTTACTGTTTCACAGTTTTGTTTCAGCCACTGTAAGACAAGTGGTACTCGCAGGGAACGGCAATGGGAGAGGCTCGAAGAGATTTCTAGATTCCCAAGAATATTTCACAGGGAAAGGTGAACCTGGATAGAAAGCTAAATAAAACCTGGCAGAAGTGGTAAACTAAACAGTGTGAGGTAGACAGGATATGATTATGCTAACACTTGATTTTTTTAAACGGTAGGTCTCCATCGCAATGTCTTCTCCGCATTGTAAAGGACAGGAAAATAGGAGAAGGGGAAATGGCTGTAAGAATGGACATAGAGGCAGTATCACAAAGGCAGAACCAGATCTTTTGAAGGACAAGAACTGGAAGAAGATGGGAAGATGAGATTTTATCTAGAGCTTATTGTACTGAGGTGGAATAAAAATTCCAGAAAATTAAAAAGGATGAGGGCAGAACTTGGAAAAAGAAGGGGTATTTATGGGAAAGTCAAGAGGACAGGAACTCAGGACTGAAAAAGTGGTATGGAAAATATGTAAGTTAAAATTATTTACATATAATTCAGTGAAACAGCCAATCCTTGTCTACCTTCACTGAGATTTAACTGTGTCATTATACCTATTTGTAAGTGCCCTTCCTGTGCTTCATCCCTGTTGCCTATTCATTTGATGAACTGAATGGTCATGAGTCTTCTAAAATACGACCAACACTAGATTACTAGAAGCCAGAAATAAATATCTTGTCTCGGTTACAAACATGCTAGCTTGTCAGACTGTTATTACAGCAAGCAGCATGAAAGCTTGCTGGCTTTTAGGAGATGTATTTGCAGTACAAATCTGCAGCAACTCTGGACGCAATAACAGAAGCAATAGCGCGTACCCCTGTAACTTGTGTTTGAGGGAAGCTACCAGCCTGAGCAAAGCATTTTTCTGCTTTTCTCTGTGGCTTTAATTTTTTTCTGATCTCATTCTATACAGTATATTTGTGCTTTGGACAGAAAGCTGGAGTCAGTTAAAGAAGTTTTAGTGCTAAAGGTTCAGTGCTAAATAGGACAGACAAAGTAATTTCAAAGCAAAATGCATTTTAATAAAAAAATGAGGAGGAAGGAAATGAAGCATTTGCTAAAGTCCTGTAATGAAAGAAAAAGGAAAGTAACTCGAGTAAACAATAACTTGTTTGTGGTGTTTTTCAGTAGGTAAATCCAAAGTATGGGAAACTGAAGTTTTTAAAGCTGTGTCCTTAATCAGTGGGAAAGCATTATTACACAAGCTGAGCAGTTTAGAGCAGTATTAAATGATGCAGGTCTTCATCTGAGTGATTGGCTTAACTTCAGGTAATTATGTGAAAAACGCACAATCTTGCATATTGTAACCAAATAAGCTTTACAATAGAACTCTGAGGGAATAGAAAAAATGTTATTTATTTCACATGTGCATGAATTGAGGAAACGAGGTTATATTGCCTATGGTCACACAGCGATTCAGGCAAGAGTCCTAAATGGAAATGAGCAATGGTGACTGCTCTACGGTCCTTTTCCATTCACTAGGTAGCTCTGCCTCTCATGAGTGCTGTGTAGTGTCTTCAAACAAATTTCAGTTTGGAATATTGTAATAGGACTTTCAAAGAAATTTGCAGGAGTTAAGCATTCATAACCCAAGGAAATATAAAGACTAGCACTTTTGAAATTCTAGCTCACAAGAGATGTTTGTGAATCTGGGTATCACACCAGGCTGTTAGGATGTTAAAACTGCTTGTTTGTCTCCATTTCTGCCTACGAAAGTACTATTATTCCTTTTGAGGACACCTTTCAGTAGCCCAGTATTTTTCATATTGTATTAGTATATTTGCTGGTGCTTTGCTTTGTTTTTTTTTTTCCTGATACTGGACCTTTAACATAACCCATTTCTTTGCTTGAGTGACATGGGACATACCTCTTCTAACGTAAATTATAGCAGAAGAGATAACAGGTTCTACTAGAAGGGACATATTTATTGATTCAGAGAGCCTCTCCTAGATCAGGTTAGTGCCTTATTGGTAGATGCATTGCGATTAGAATATTTGAGTTAATACTATTTACAATGGCTCATGCTGATGTATTCGGAAGCTGGAGATGTCAGCTTTTCCACAGATGAAAGGTGGGTGTGCAAATATATCTATATGCATGTATATTTCTATCTGTCTTAGTAAGAATATCAGCACGCTGCTTTTCATTCTAGATTTTTGGGCAGCAGTAATAGAGAAATCTTAAGTAAAACAGCATTTTCTCTCTGGGGAGCAGCATCACTCCTGGAAGCATCATTTGCCTGAAGAAGGACAGAGAAGGAAAGAAGTAGTTTCTGTAGGTGTGATAAAAGAGAGATGAGCTGAGAGATTAGTCTCCTGCAATCCAGAAAAGAGTCTTAGGTAGCCTTCTTTATAAGGAATTAATCATTGGCAAGCTGATACACCTGCTGTGTGGGGCAAAAGAGTTGGTGAAAGAACCTGCTGGCCTAAGTGGGTTACTGGTAGAAAGCTCCAGTGGAAAAATTGTGTGGAGCAGGAGGAGATGATAACTATAGAAACTCTGAAGGGGCACACAGCGGCTGCACTGTGGAAAGGAGCAGCAAGCCTACCTGCACAGGTTCAACGTTTTTGTGCTTCTCATTTTCTGTGCATGCAGCTGTCTTTTATGACACATTTATGACTCATTCTTCTTGGGCATCAATGTCTACAGTGATTGCTCCAAAATCTTGGTTACAAGAGGCAGTTTGCCAGACTCTGTGTTCTAACTTTACACCTCTACCTGTAGTAAATGTCACTAAATTGGCCCTCCTGCTAAGGAGCAGAAACTACGGAAAGGTAGCTAATAAGTTTTGCAGCTGGGTTACAGGTCACACTTGGTAACATCTTGCCCATGTTTCATCTAGCCATTCGGCATATCTTTCTCTTCCATTTTTCCCTTGCACGTAAAATATTTAAGGGACTTTTTCTCTTCAAGCAGGTTGAACACTGTAATATCATTTCTTTTCATGGTCCAGTGAGCACTCCAGCTTGTCAGTATTCAAATTACTATCAAACTGTTTAGTACCTGTCTAATTAAAACAGAACTCACTTGCTGATCTCTTCATGCTAAAGCAAATTAAATCCTAATAGGAAAAGTGATATATCACTTAGATCAAAAGAAAATGATTAACTATAACATAACCACCTCTTTTCTACCTTCTTTCTTCTTTTTCTAGAAGCAGAGGAGGGGAATGGCAGACAATCTCTGTTTTCAGATAAAACCTATGAACTGCTGCAATCTTCTTAAAATTCCCTGTACTAGCAAAATCCCTGCATTTTACTGTAGAGAGATGGAAATTTCCATAGCTGTGGGTAAGTGCAGTTCCAGGGATATCGCATGGGGAGGGGAAAAGGAGGTGACAAATAGAGAAAGAAAGCATACTAAGGAAAGGGAATGTACCCCTGGAACGTTTTGAGCTGAATGGAGAGTTTTTGCAGTTACTTTGTCATCTAAAGAAGGGCCAATGCTCCTTGGAAGTCCCCCATCCTTTTGTTTGGTTCCATTAAATTGTTCAAGTATCCTAGGGGTTGTCCTAGTCTGTCTGATACTCTTGGGTTATTGATAAAAATAGAATAGAGAATATCTCCTTGTTTTCAGTCTATTTGCATAGTTCTTCCTAGAGCAGAATGGCCTGTTCTTCTTCTGTCAACAAAGGGACCACTTGTCTTGGGGTATTGACTTGTTCTATGAGGCCTTGAATTCTTTTCTCTTCTTCTTACTTTTTTTTTTCCTTCCCTTTCCCTGACCCTTCGTCTCACTGAGTTGTAGCACACTTGCCTCTGGCTAGGAATATTAATGAGCATTTCTTTTCAAGAGCTTGTGCAGATTCCGCTCTGTGAATCAGCTGGCAAGAGGTGCTGTCCAAGTAACTTACCCAGAGTAGTGCCCAGGGGGAGAGCGTATGAGTGCATGGCATGCCTCGTTCCTGACCTGAGAATAAAAGGTCAAGGAGTTGACTTTCAATGTGGGGTGCCTTGTATGACATGGATGGCTCAGACAGAGCCCTTCATACAACAAAGGTTATTTAAATAACTATAAATTAGGAATGGGTCCTAAAATTGTAAATTTGCATCAAGATGGGGAACTGAGTGGCTCAGGTGGTTCATTATTAACTACATAAGCCTTATTCTTTTGCTAGTTCAGATCCGCTCCAAGTCAGAAGAGACACAGAACATTAAAACTGTCGAAGTAGGGTTCACTAGCAGGCATGAAATTAATTGAGTTGGCTAAATGGGAGTATGTGTTCCAGTAGAATACTCTTGACTACATTGTGCATTTCCATCGTAGATAGACAAACACAGTTAATGAAAATTTAAAAAAATCGAGCACTCCAGCATCTTGGAAAAGAAGAGCCATTTGAGATGAGGAGTGTCAGAATGACAGTATAGACAGTATGACACTGCTTCATATTTGAATACAAATTGCTTTCTGTTCTCTAATGACATAAAGCCATGCTTACTGACCTCCTCTGGATCCTTCTGTGATCTTGTGCTTGGTGGTGGTTCTTCAGAGCATTGGTCATTACATTAGAGACTTTTTCTGAGGTGGTGGGTTCTGCCCACCACTCCCAGATGTGGTGTTGGGCTGGCATTTTTCAGGCCCTAGTTGACATAAACATCAAATGATCATAGAATCATAGAATGTCAGGGGTTGGAAGGGACCTCTAGAGACCTAGTCCAACCCCTCTGCCAGAGCAGAATCACCTACAGTAGGTCACACAGGAACCTGTCCCAGGCGGGTTTTGAAAGTCTTCAGAGAAGGAGACTCCACGACCTGTCAGGGCAGCCTGTTCCAGGGCTCTGTCACCCTCATAGCAAAGAAGTTTCTCCTCATGTTGTGTTGAAACATCCTATGTTCTAACTTCAACCCATTATTTCTATGATGTTTAGTTTCTAGGGACTCTCTGATCTGATCTGATCTCTGGTGTATAGTAACATGGTTTACTAGTGGACCTGGCAGTGCTGTGTTAATGGTTGGGCTCAATGATCTTAAAGGTCTTTTCCAACCGGCATGACACTATGTTTCTTAGAGATATTTTCTGAACTTACTGATTCTATGATAAAAGGTCTGAAAGGACAGATGCATAACATTATTCTGGGAAATATTGTTAAAAATTCAACCAAGTCATTCTAAATTTTTGGCCAGTTTAAACTGTCTCTGGTAATCCTTCTCAGTGGGGTTCTTACTATCGGGAAGAGAGGTTAGCGTAACTTGATTGCAAAAAAATGCATAATATTTAACTGTAGGAATCCAAAACAACCATGTGCTAGGTTGAACCATCACAATTTACATTACCTAAAAAATAGAGACAAGATAGTTGTTATAAATCCTTCAAGAATGCTGATTTTATGGTTCCATATTATATCCTAGACTGGATTATGATGAAAAGGGCCACTCTTTTTGCAACAATTTTTTATTTTTAACTGTTGGTCCCACTATATATATATAAACTTTTGCCAGGAACTGATTAGCATTAGCAAGATTCAGGCTTAAATTTCAGGAGATTTCTACTTATATGTTAACCTAAAGTCCTATACTGAAACCAGCAAAAAAAATTGGACTTCTGGTGCTCAATGAGTTAATTTTCCCGACTCACAAACATGAGTCATTGCTTTAAAAGCTGTATTATTTGGAAAAGAGAGAACTCCATAAAAACTTTGTAGCCCAATGCTGGAAGCTATTGTCATCCATCCAGATGACCACTGCCCAGGCACATTCACACAAAATTACTTGACCTAGAGCTCGTTGTGCTTTTACAGTTAGCAGACTTTTCTTCACTTTTGTGGTAGAAGATCCCTTTTACCGGAAATGCCTCTCTGATCCTTTGCACAATTTCTCCGTCAATCTGTGAGCTGCCAGCACAGGGCTTCTCTGATTTTGGGAACCTTTGCTCTGGTGTTTATTCCCGAGCTTTGTGGTTGTGCTGATGCTTGTCTGTGTCGCCCACCTACTCAGAGTAAAAGTTTTGCAGTTGGATGCTAGGCCATAGGGACATCTAACTTCCCGAGGATGAGTATCTGAACTGATGACTTCTGTTGTTTCTTTACCTTGTAGAGTGATCTTTGGCAAGTTACTTAGATTCTCTTCTGTTTCAGCATTTCTAAAATGGGGGAAAAGTTTCTCTTCATAGTATGTCACAGTGCCTTACTAGGATGTTCTTCCATCCCCAGATTCTAGAAATTAAAACTATTATTGCCTTCAATATTTTAATAAAATTTACCAGCTAGACTAGATTGAAACTGCTTTTAAAATACTAAATATTTCAACATATTCAGTAGCAATCTCATGTGTGGAGGATAAGTTTTTTAAATGCCTTTAGTGATGTTTCAGTGTTTTATTCTTCTGACTTTTGCAGAAGCAGAGCTAAGTTAATAGAAAGAACTGATTACACTCAAGAAGAAGAGTTCTTGGATTTATAGCTACAGTAGGAGTAACAGCAAAAAATGTAAGCAAAATTACTAAAAAATGACAAGAGTTCAGTGCAGCATATAAACTTCAAATATTTACTGGAGAGGTGGATATTAAACATACCAGTAGTTAGACTATGGAAGAAATATCCTTGATGTAACTAGCCCTTCCCAGAGCTGATTTTATTCTTATACTTGAAAACCTTAGCCTTCCTTCCCTGTCTTCAGGACATAATTCTCTAAGGAAAATGGTTTCTTTACTCCTATGCCAGATTCTTCAGTCTATGATTCAGTTACTCTTTGTAGAGCACCAGGAGCATCTCAACTGACAGGCACTTTTGTAGGTGCTACAGATTTTAGCTGTCAGTGTAACATACCAGAGTGGAATGACTTTAAAAATATTTCTTAGTATGATGTAAATTTGCTGTAACTGATCATGACACTCGGGTCTCTGAAGTTATTGTTACTTTCTTCCATTTTGCTGAAAAGCAGTAACAGGGAAACTGATCGCTGTGACTTCTGGTAACATTTAGGGGTTGTATTTTATTTTGATTCACAACCTAATGCCAATTAGTGTCAGTTGCATCACAGAAGTTAGAGATGGAAAACACCTATTAGATAATGGCAGGGCATGACTGTTCCCCCAATGAATTCTCAAGTGCTTTGTCTCATCTAGTTTTAAATTGCTCAAGCAATTGAGGAGTCTCTGGGGAGGCTATTCCGCAGCCTGACGTACCTTGCCATTAAGCAATATTTCCTCCTATTCAGACTACATTTTTCCTTTGCTTATTTTTATCATATTGCTGCTAGTTCACCCTTCGCTGTTGCTAAACTATTCCCTTTCCTCTCATGTGTTTACTCTTTTCAGACTGCAGTCCATAAATAAACATTCCATCCTTGTTTATTATACGCCCGTATTTCTTTCTGTATGCCCTACATTTCTTTCCTTTCATGTCATCTCATAATACAGACTTTCCTCTTCTGGGACCTCTTTCTGATGTCAGGCACCTCAGACTGCAATCGTTGTTGTAGGAGCAGTCTCATCAGTGCCCTGCATAGACAAACCAGCCTGGCTTGTGGCGAGGTGCCACTCTGAGTGACACCGGTGTTCCTCGGTCTCTCATTGCTGCTGAACGTTCCACTCACCGTTGGTCATACGCCCAAGGACCCTGATGCATTGTTGTTAGAAATATGTGAGGAAAAATAGGTGTTTTACAGTTCTTTGGAGGAAGTAGGCCTGGTGACTCAAACTGTACAGCTGAGATGAGAAACATGATAGACATCTCTACCACTCGTTCCACTGAAAAATCTCAAGCCATTTAAAATGTTAAGTCAGTTGTGGAAGATTTCCAGTGTTCTTAAGAAAGAACTAAGCATTTTATACTAATTTATATTTGAAAAAATAGTTGTGTAAATATCTCTACCAGTGTTCGTAAAGAGGCTACAAATATTAGATGACTGGTTGTTTGCATGTTCAATTTGAATGAATTCCTTCAGTCTAGACACCTAAAAGTATTTTGAAGCTCATTTGCCTGACATGATCTAAGATGAGGACTGGGATTCAGATTCAGTGCCAGAGTAACCCTAAACTGTCTACGTCTTGCAGCAGATTGATCCAACCTAGGCCGTTCTATGATTTTATGATAATAAGCCTTCTGTGACCAAAAGGCAGCCTCTTCTTGCAACCCAGACTAGCAGAGTAGCTACACTGTGCGCAGGCCTCTGGGCTGGCTGTGTCTTTCTTCAGAGCACTGTATTAAGGCAAGAACTGGCCATTTCGTTCTCAAAAGTTTTACTGAGCTCTCCTGCTCCACCTTGTTCCCAGCTAGTAATGCACACCTTTATTTTTTTTAGTCTTAATTGTTTAAAATGCAACCAACCTCCAGATACAGGGCTGGAATCTTGAACCAGTCATCTCTGTGATCAAGAGAGACTGTAGTCAGACCCTGAGGTAACAGTTAAAGCCGAACAGCAGGTTAGGCCTAATTGTTATTAATCTTCTCTTTTATGTTTTTGTTAATGAAGGATAAATGTTTGTGAGTCATATTTCTTAGTTCCTCAGATCCCAGGGAAGATTAATACTTAACTGACTTAAAAAAAATAAAAATCCAGGATAAAAAAGGACTAATAGAAATTGTTTTTTGCTGCTTTTCTCATGGTAAGGAGTGTTGTTCTGTCCTATTTTCTTTGTCCACCTATCTTTGTGTGTCCCTACTTCTGTCTTTCTGAGTGAGCAAGATTTTTCCAGTACAGCATAACACCGGCTTCAGATTTTATGTTGCCTTTAAATTATTAAGAACGGGTAAATGCCTATATGTATTGTGCGGTAGTGTTTCTGCATTGAAAGGCAGAATGCAAAACTCCTCAAAAATGAAGGTAGAAATGACAATATGTTAAGAGAAATGGAACACTATGATAAAAGTGGTCTTTTTCTCTAGCTTTTACTCCTAATAACAACGGGCAGTTAGAACATTTCTAAGGAAGGTCACAAACACCCTCAGTGGAACATAAGGCTGGAGTGGTCGTGTAAAGCCCAAGAACTGTACTGGTGGTGGTGCTGCATTGCTGCCATGGGGGCTCCAAAGTCCTGCTGCAAGCCCTCACCCTGGGATGAGTGTAGAGGGGGGCTGTTGGGAGCTGCTGCTCGACTCCTCATCGGGAGATCACAGAATCTTAGAATGACCTAGACCAGAAGGAACCTTAGTGATCATTTAATCCAACCTCCCTGTCATGGGCAGGGATGCCTCTCAGCTAGATCAGGCAACACATGGAGACTGAAAGGGGGAGATGTCTCCATAGGCGGGACATGGGGGAGCTGGGCTGGAGGAACTTGTGGATTTTCTTACCATCTGGACAAGGAAATTCTGCTTTGAGACTAGGGATGGGAAAGGGCATGAAATTGTGTATTTTATTTGTGCGTGGCATTAAGAGCATGTTTGCTTTTTGATCTTATTAACGTATATAAATATGAAGGGTGATTGTCAAGAGGAAGGAAACAATCTCTTTTCAGTGGTGCCAGCAATAGAACAAGAAATCGTAGAATCATAGGATGGCCTAGGCTGGAAGGGACCTTAGAGATCATCTAATCCAACCTCCCTGTCATGGGCAGAGACGCCTCTCAACTAGAGCAGACAACACATGAGGACCGAACGGGAATTGAACCCACAACCTTGGCATTATCAGCACCACTTTCTAACTGACTGTGCTAACTGGCAATAAGGGGTTTAAGTTAGAACATAGGAAGTTCCACCTCAACATGAGGAGAAACTTCTTTCCTGTGAGGGTGACAGAGCACTGACACAGGCTCCCCAGAGAGGTTGTGGAGTCCCCTTCTCTGGAGACTTTCAAAACCCGCCTGGATGCGTTCCTGTGTGGCTGCCCTAGGGGATCCTGCTCTGGGAGGAGAGTTGGACTAGATGATCTCTAGAGGTCCCTTCCAACCCCTGACATTCTAAGATTCTGTGATTCTTTTATCTAACTAGACCTTGGAAATGATCTGGAAAAGTATGTGTTCGTAGTAAGAGGTGGCCAGGGTAGAGTGCTTACAGTTTACTTGATGAAAGGAGAGGAAATGGTTCTTCATTAGTTTAAATCTCTATCTGCATGCAGGTACATTCCTGCAGATCTTGAGAAACTCAGGAGACACATACAACTCTTTGTTCATTGCTGTGGTTAATTTAGGAAGAGTGTTTCATGAGTCTCAGTTAAATGCAAAAGTAATCAAGAACTAGGAGAGGCTCAAATAAAGTGAATGAGCTCTGGAAAAATAACTCAGCTTCTAGTTTATGTCCAAAGCCTAAAGCTGTGCCTGGCCCCTATAAATCTCCTTATCACTGGTTGCTACATTTTGAAACTAAAGGGTCTTAAATTATGTTTCTGGGAATGTTTTTTGATTCAGGCAGGTATAACTGCATGCAGTGTCATTAACTTCAACAATGTAGTGTAAATGGAGAAAGAATCCACTTCGTTGCCTGCTCTTGGTTTGCACTTCACGTACTGCGTGTGCTATGTGGAGGCTAGATCTGAATTCTGCATCAAGGCCCTCTTGTTCCTGTGGCACTCTGGGGAATTCTGTGATAAAATGGGAATTCTGTAGCAGCTACAAATAAATTCAGGTTCAGTTCCTTTTTACTGAATTAAATATGTACATGAATAATACAATTGGTACAGTAATCCTTGTAGTTTACATTATCAAATGCAATTTTTTTTTATGTGTTCCCTACATTTTCAACATGCCACAAAACTTTGTTATGATAATCTATGTCTGCACTGTAAGACTCTCAGCAGAAAAAACCCCACAAGGCTCTGTGCAGGATACACTTTAGATTCATTACATCCAGTTTGGGAGATAATTTGGGTTTTAGACACCTGGCACATGTTCTCTCACTCTCTTTCATTTGCCTTAGGCCAAAAGCCACTTATCTGGGCCCGTGTGAATTGACAAAACCCAAGTGTTCCAAGTGCAATGTTCAATACTGTGTCTTGAATCAACAGTTTCTAATTGTTCCTGAAGGTGAAAACAGTTAATGTTGACATTTATAATAGCCATAATTCCCTTCCAGACCTAACATTGTCTGTATTATGCAATATTTTTATTGATGTTGATGCAGCACTATGCAGTATAACACTGTATTATGTGTGATGCCATGAAGACACCGAGTCGGTAAACCTGGATTTCAGGAGTGACAGGTACATAAACTCATTTCTTATAGGATGTTTGTGTGGAAAAGAGAAGCAATGAGAAACACGGTGACTTGTCCCTGGCTGTGCAGCAGCAGAGTTGACCACGCTGAGGCTTCAGAGGCTTTTATTGTGCAGTAGAGTGACACAACATCTTTTGGATAGTTTTTCCTTCCAAACTACTCTCTTTCTTTTTAAGAGTAGGTGGTGTCTTTCACAATTATTTTGTTAGGAGTAATTCTAGAACACGCTTTGCAATGTAAATTGCAAAAAAATATAGGAATATACTTAAAAGTTATCAAAGTATCTCTGTGTATTTCCTAGAGGTACAGATACTTAATATCTACTGAGCCTAGTGGGTGGCCACCTAATTAATGAAATCTTTCCAGGACTTCATAATGGGATGTACCATTTTCTTTACAGTTAACAAGAAAATGACTGGGCTTACAAAAAATTCAGCTGGAGACCTCTGCAGCTGAAAACGCAATTTTGAGTCCTCCTTTAATGTAAACATGGTTTCAATGACACACAAAAGCAGGATATGTTAGTCCCAGCAATATAGCCAGTGTTCTACCTTGATTTTTTATAATAATAAAGCAATTTCATTCTGGCTGTAATTCTCATGCCAGGGTAAATTACCTATTTAGGTTCCATTGTTCTATGTTTTCTAGTATCTTGGAAGCTAGAGATGTAGTCAGGTCCCATTGTTCATCCTTCTCCATGTGAATAATAATTTTTACAGTGGCTATGATCCTCATATAAAGAAATCAGCCTCTTTTTAATTGTCATTTTAAATCTATCTATTATTAGATTTGAATTTAGACAACGAATGCAGGTGGAGTGTTAAGTTTGGTATGCTCCAGCAGAAAGCAGGAAGGGAATATTGTTTGGTGTATATATCATAAGAGTCTATATAAGGGTACATGTGTCACAGTCAGGATGCCTGGAGTCCTACCCTGGTGTTACTGTGAGTCACTTGCTCAGTACGTATAGTTAGTTTAAGCTGCAGAAATCTTTATTACTGGGGGAAAATTCATCCTTCGTTGCAGTGGGTGGAACTTCCTATGATTTCAGCGGGAGTGCCCCTTGCCTACACGTGGGTGCATTTTCTCCTCGGGGAGGAAGTTCTGGCACAGAATTTCAAAAGTGGGTTTTTAACAGAGCCTTGTATAACATTTTTACCCTTGTTTCCTAACATAAAAGATGATACTAGGCAATGGTACTGGCAGGACTTGCTTACACAGATGCTATTGGTAGTTTAGATAAACAGTAACACCTAGGATGCCAGATGTTGTGATTCATCCCTAGTGCTTGCCAAATTGTAATTCATATTACATTAGGGGCTACTGGTTATTTTTTTTCAGCCCACTAGAAGTCTAACTGACTATTCCTCCACCTCATTTTCCCCCTCTCCCCCTGCTCTTTCTTCCTCTCATTTAGTTTTCTTTCACCTGCTTTAGTACTCGTTTTGGCCTGAAGCATAGAGAAATCTTATCGGTCATCCAGGGATCAGGTACCCTAGGCCAGAGTATCCTAGTTTTACTTAATGGTTAGTGATGGCATCCAAATCATTTCCCATTTTCCTATTGAGAGGTGGGTGAGGGGAGAAGCTGAAAACCTTTGCCAAGAAGCACTCTGTGGTGGGTACTAAAATAAGTCAGGTAGCAGATGTCCAATCCAAACTTTGGTGGGTAATTAGCTGATTCAATATCCAAAAGAAGCAGGTAATTGTTGTGATTTGTGAATCCTCTGCCAGGGCAGATATTTTACAGCTTGCAGATATTTCTCTAATGAGGGAGGATATCATGAGCTCTGAGCAGTAAAACACTGTTTTCTTAGTATTCAAAAAGAATGGCTGTTTTTTTTCTTTAGGGATGTTCTTGGCATAGACTGTTCTTGTTCTTTTCTTTGTTATTTCTTGGAAGTCTTCTGAAAACTATTGATGCAGTATGCAAATCCAATGCAGGAAATGTAATGTTATATAAGTGTAATTGGCCTTTTATTCAAAGGCGTTATTATTCCTCCCTGAATATTTAGTTCTTTTTTAAAAAAAAGAAAAAAAAAGAAGAAAGAAAATAGAGAGAAAACAACAATGTTTAAACATAATTATATATTTTAAAAAAAATCAGAGGAAGATGCTATAAAGATCAGACCATAAAAAGAAATTGAAAAATTAGAGAAACACTAATAAAACAAAAAATTATGGGTGTCACTGGAAATGCACAGAATGGGACTGTTTCAGGAAGAAATAAAAGTATGCCTGGCTATTGCCATTCTGGGAGAATTAGACACAGAAGGAAGAGAATGGAAAATAAGAGCAAAGCTCTAAAGCCATCTCTCCTCCCTTCTTCTTTTCAGTGTCATTTCATAAGTAGTTGGGGAAGAGGTAGAAGTGAGGGGAAGGGGGCCAGGAATCCTAGCAACCAAAATACTGCAGATGCAAACACCTCAGAAATGTGCAGCCGCTAGCAAAAAGTTTAAGAGGGGAGGTTCGCCACTTCCATTCCTGCGCTAAATAGAGCAGCGTGCACTCACAACAGCATCTTGAGGCTCATTTCATCTACTTCCTAAAGTGGAAAGTAATTGTTTTCATGTTTGCAATATTTTGATACACAGTCTGTGCAATGCTGGGGAGTAAAAAAAAAACCAACAGCCTACAACAAAAGTAACAAGAGGATATTACTTGGATGTAGTTAGTTAAAAGAAACAGCTGGAGCAGAGCATGAAAGAGTGAAATGGCATTTTGTACCAGTCATCAGCCTTTGGGTTCTTTTTTATACTATCTCAGACTTTCCTTTTCCTTTCAAAGCTCTGTGTGCTTTCTTCCATCTCTCTTTCTTCTGGGAACCTCTCCTTATTGTTTTCTTTGAAAACAAAAGCCTTGACAGAAGTCATATGGTAAATCCACTGAAGTCAATGGATTTTCTCTGGTGTAAGAGATCAAATTTCCTTTGCTCTTCATTGTCCTTGATCAATTTGCCCCATTTTTCTGCTGTCCACCCCCCCACCCCCGTAACATTCCTCACTGAATTACTTCTCTCTTTTGATTATTTCTCTTTTTTTTTTTTTTTTTTTTCCTCTTGGCACTTTCCAGTTAGTATCTCTGCTCTTACCACCAACACAACTGGTAGGGAGCTGTTGGTTCCTTCCACTCACTGACAGAAGGAACATTTTATGGCAGAACCAAAAACTGGCCAAAAACCAAGCCCGCAAATGAAATCATGAACATCATAATCACCAGTGGCAGTGAGGGTGCCTGTTATCCAAAGCAGTGGACTCAGAAGGAAAATGCTGAGCCATAGCTCACTATTTCGTTGTGACTTGACACATCTGGTCCCTAAAATTTCTCTACCAGGGACAGTATTTTACTAAAGGAGCAATAACATATCATAGTCTCTAACTGTGTAGAAGAAGCTGAGCTGTGTGTACAGTAAAAACAGACACTGCAATTGCTGCTTACTTGGAAAAGAGCTCCAACTGTACTCTATAAATGAAGCGATGACAGCAGATTTACATGCAAATCATTCCAGTTCGGTGTGAATGTTGATTTACTGAGGCTAATAAGAGTTCAGCAGATTGCAACGAAGAATAATGGAAGAAATTTTTCCTGGAATGGCAAAACTGAAATCTGCTCTAAGGCTTTTAAGTTCATGTAAGCAATGTTTGTCATATTGCTAAGCCCCTCACATAATCTTCCAATCTGAATCCTAAAATTCCTTCTAGAACTCAACCCTATTTCACGCATAACAATTCTTTTACATTCTCTAATTGCATAAAAGTACAAAAAGCACAGCATTTCAGTCATTACACAAATTAATCCACATATTTAAGGCAAGTCACTTATCTAATGCCAGGTAAAAAAGAGCTAAATTATTAAGAGTATGGTGTGGTAGTATTAGATTATCTTTGAAAGGATGATCCAAAGAAAAGGAAGAGTAGTCTTAGCTGAAATGGTCTACTGCCCTCCAGTCTATTGCAAATAAAAATTGATCAAAAGCTAATTTTAGGAAGGTTGCATTCAAGAATAAAGTGATGGTACTCTTAGAAGCTGTCTGTTCTCCTTGCTTTCCTGTTCTTTTTGCAAAATGGTCTTCTACATGTCACTCAGTCAAGGTTAAAAAATCACTGCATTTTGTCTAAACCAACAGTGAAGTGTTACTATTACGGAAAAGAAACACTGTGTATAACATTAAAATCTAACAGGACTAAGGAAAAAGGGGATGGACTGAAAATAGATGATACCCAGGTGGGGATTTAGACTCAGCCATGCTTTTGTCTTTTGACATGCTCATTGATAAAAGCCTCAGCTTTTCACTTTTTTTTTTTTGTATTTTGAATGGCTGAGAAAGAGAAGTTTTAAATTAACTACAGCACAATTGACATCTCGAAGGCACAATGCCTTCCAAGTTGGTTTGGTTGCTGGGAACTGTGGAATACTTGCAGCTTTTATTTAAACCCTGGATTCAGCAAAATAATTTTGAGAAAACAGATGTCAAATTTTGTGTCCCTTTTTTATTTTAAGAATGTAGAAAATGAGAAAAAAAGAAGTTCAGGGTACATACAGGGTCTGCAGGATTAGGGCCTTGAAAAGAAGGGGAGAAAAAGAATAATTCAGGGGAGTTTTTAATATTTCCCCAAAAGCGAACATTTCCATCACTAACCTTCTATGTGAAAAAGTCTTCAAACTGTGATCTACTAAAACACTCTAGGAGTACTAGCAGGACGGAGTTGCTCAAAAGCAAGCAATAGAAAGCATGCCAGTTTGGTGTCTGGGGAAGTTGAGAAGAAAAAGGGGTGTGTGAGTCGAGAATCCCTCTTCTGACAGACTTTGCCAGCACAGTAGGATGCTGCAGAGGAAACCGGAGCTCTGACACAAGGGAAATGCTCCCTGCTCCTCTGACTCACCTGTGGAGGAAGAGGTGTATTTTTCAAACAGTCTCTTCTCTCACTGACCATCGCTGTCCCCAAAATATGTGCCAAAAAGCAAGACAAAACTGTGCTAACATGATTTTCTCGGTTACAAGTATGGATTTTATCCACATCATGCACAAACCATATTAAATTTCGTGTGTGCCCATAATCAAGTCCCAGCATTTTTTCTAAAGCACTGACAGTCTTCCTCATGTAGATCAAATCTTTGAAGTTGTAGTGTCATTGACACATGTTTATGTACATGGTAATAATGTGCATGATGAGCACAATTACTGCTTGGATACACTGTTTGCATTTTTCGGTGCTATGTGTAGGATTTACAAAGCCCAGACTATCTCATGCATAGCCAAAGTCCAAATAAACTTTGGTTTCTCTGTTCCCGAAGAAGAAGCTTTGACAATAGGAGAAACAATTGCTTAGGAACAGTATACACTTTCAAAAAGATATGCTGACCTAAGAAATAATATATTTTTTAAAGTTTACACTGTTTTTACAACGCTTTTGATATTTTATGCAAGCTGTCATCTAATGGAAATAATGACCTCAGGGACATGTGTTTATCTTGGTTTTAGCCCACTTAAAATAAATTTAGCCTTTAGCTTTTCCTTAGGCCAAAACCACATCAAATGGGCCAAAAATAGAATAAACACACATATACACTCCTGAAGTCATTATCACTTCATTGTAGTTTTGCAGAAGAAAAGGAAAACAAGCTCTGTCTCTTTGCATTACTTTGGAGATTCAGCATGCCCAAGTGATGGTGTATACACCATTTTATAAATGTTTTGGTTTTAGGGATATGCTTCGCTTCTCTTTTTGCCCCTGCCACATATTAATTGTAAACTCTTTTCTGTTAATGCTTTAAAATAATCTTTAAAACACTGAAAAGCTGGAATTGCAAAAATTAGAGCTACAGTTGCCAGAGTACAGTATTAGCAACTGGCATTCCCCAGAAGCAGAGATTCACAGATGGGAACATTTTAGGGGAAACTAGAAGAGTTAACACGGAGAATCTGCTCCTTTTATAAACTGAGTCCTGGAATATTGGATTAGTAGGTCATAGACAGGGGTTTTGTTTGTGGAACAGTAAATAAACTTTGCACCTCAATGCTACGGGTATTTTACTGCCCAGTGCAATATATACAGTCCATTGCTATTCGTACTACTCTCCAAACAGTGGTAGTAGCAAACAAACTCAGTCAGCTCACTGTGTGGAAAAGATATTTTTCTTTGAGCCTTATTTTTAACATGAACTCCTTTTAGGTTACGTGCTTCAGACAGAAATCTTTTTTTCTACTCCTTCCTACCTAAAGGTTAGGAAGCAAGCTAAAGCTTCTGAAAAGATGAGTAAAATTTTCTTATCACTTGTATCCTATTTTTAATGTGGATAGCTTTCTTCTGTCATGTTCTGACGTAGTGGCTGTGGACTACAAGTGATAAGAAAGCATGCAACTTAAAAACAAAGCCCAAAATATTTGTTCTGTTGAAATCAGTGGCAGTTTTTAAAATGTGTTTAATATAGCAAGGACTTTGTACTAAATGGTATTTGGACTCTGTGCTGTAAAATACAAGTTATTTGTGGAAAGTTTCAGACCTTGCCTCTGCAAAGCCATCAGGCACAATCTGACCTACCATGGACTTCGACAGGAACGAATTTCCAAAGTGCTGGGCTTGAGCACACACTTTAGGCTAATCATGTGCTAGTGATTTCCTGTTTTGGAGGTTTAAAGATGGAAATAACACGGTTTGAATTTCAAATTGAGAAGGTGATCCTGGCAGCATGCTTTGAAGGGAAAAGGTGAACCAGAGTCACTGCAAGGCTGCACCTGCTCTAATCCCAGCGGCTTTGACAAAACACACCCTAGTAGCAAATACACCAGTTGGTTTCTCTTGCTGGTAACTAGTTAACAGAAGAGAAGGCTGCATGCAGAGGGGCATGGATTTACTAACAGAGATGCCTAAAACAAATATCCATCCTCATCCATGCATGCAGAAATACTTGGTCTTTCTCATTGGCCTTGAGAGATGATGGCAAGTGCAAGCAGTTCGGGCCTGAATCCCTCTTCCTGGATGTTTTAGATTATCACGCTGTTTCCTGTGTTGCCTGTTAGCTCCTCTGCTGGTGAAATAATCTCAGCCATAAAAATAATTCCTTGAGCTAATACTCACCCTTGTTACCAGCCCTAGTTTAATGTGAAATCTTCATGTTCATTGTAGAGATGCCAGCATGAACCAACACAGAAGCTGTGGATACAGACAGCTAAGGTTGCATGTGGCACAGTGCTTACCTGGAAGGGAAAAGACTTACCTCCAAGCAGACAATTCCCTTCCAAAACCCAGGCAACAATAGTTTTGTAGTGGGTTTTTATGGCAGGATTTTGGTAGCATTGCCTAAACCTTGGCGCATAAAGCCAATATGTTTTTTTTTGTTACAAAATTAATCCATAGTATTGATATCATCATCTTATTCATAGAGGAGCTTCCCATTTTTTTTGGAAACAAGTGTTGTCTGGCAAGTGACACCATTTAGATTTGAAAAGCATCATACCCTGGCACAGAGTTTAGCAAACAACAGGGCCAGCCCAACATCCTTACCTGCTCCCACGTGCTCCCAGAGAGGTCACAAATGTGCAAGGGGAAGAAACAAGCAAGCTTGTGAGTGGAAACAAATAGAAGTGTGTGGGTGGAAACCTCCTACCATTTCTTCCCCCCGAAGTCACAGAATTGAAGAATCAAGGCCTGGCTGTCCCACTCGGTGCACACACAGGGCAGATCCTTCTCCTGTGGGCACCTCCTCCTTCCCACCACATTCCCCGAGCCCCAGCCCCCCACCTACACACCCGAGGCTGGTCTCCATCTCTTTGCTTTCTACCTTTTGCTTGACCATGGCTTTCCATCTCACCCTCCTTCCCTCCTCAGGGCCACTCGTGTCAGGTTTGCAAGGGGACAAGAAAAGGGTGTTGGCCAGGTAGGGGAAGGGGACGAGTCCTCCTGGAGGGCAGGAGGAGAGAGAGACCATTGGGTGCAGATGCAGCTGGGGAGAGGAATCAGGGACTCGGCCTGCAGAGCTCCTTGGAGCTGTGAGAGGGTTTGAAAATGTCTTTACACTTTGGACTCATTTTCATTTCCAAAATTCAGTGTTTCTGGCAGCATTTATTTTTAGTTTGAAGTTCTATATAACAGTTTTCAAGATTGGGCAGTGTAGTAATTTAGCAGCCCTTATGTGAAGGAGAGAAGGCTGCAGCTTCTGCACCACTTTTAATATTTGTTTACCATTTCAATTTTGTAGCAGGCCGACATTTAAATGTTCTGTTTGCTGTCATTTTGATGCCTTCCCTTTATTGGCTTATTTTTAATCTGTGAAAGCGTAATACTTAGTGCTTGCAATTTAGAATTTGGGGATTAGAGTTGAGTTTTCTTTGAGAATGGGGTTGAACATACCTGAAACATGGGTAAAAACAACTGGGCTGATGATAACTGGAAAGTGTACCTTCCAGAGAGATGATAGATCAGTATTTTGTAAATTCTAGTCTAAATATATTTAAAACTTTTCCTCTAGCACCTTAAGTTTCTCTAGTCTACAAGCAAAAGGCCAGTACAAATTATTGCTATTCTGTAAAAAAGGCTGTCCAAACCCACAAATAAGTAGATATACTTTTTCAAACACCAGGATAGTTTTGATTCTGATTATTACAGATTAGAAAATGAGTGAAAGTTTGAAATGTTTTATTAATCTGAGCCATGTGACATGATTCCTCCAAGAGTTTCTTCTTAAAATTATTCGAATTTGAGAATTCCTATTTCTTGTCTCAACTCTTATAGATTATTTACACAGAACCACATAATACTTTGACAACAAAATCATAAAACCACATATGAATAAAGTCCTGAATTTCAGTCCAAATGGCTGAAAGCATTTACAAGCTATAGAGCTTGGCATAGTTTTATTTTCGGTTACAAAATTCCAAGTGAGACCAGGTAACCTTCAGAAGTGGAAAATTACCTTTCTTCATGATTTTTGAAAAACTGAAAGAAAAATTCAGAAGTGTGAAGCTCACTAAGAAACTCGTGTGGAAGAAAATATTTACTTAGTTCCCTGGAATGATCTGAAAACAGAGTTACGCAGAAGTGTGTTTGTGAAAAGCTAACGGTAGGGTCTTTAAAGGCTACCAGATATATTTTTTTTTTTAAAAACCCAGAAGAACGTCTCTTTTATTATTTGTTTCACTTTTTCTCGTGACATACGTTTTCATGCAGAAATCATCACTATGCTCTTGTTTTCTTTGATTTTTTGGAACCTACGGGCCACCTCTGCCTTCTCTCAAAGAGCAGATCTCCCTTATGCACAAGCATTGTCATAACCTACATCTACCATATATGAATGAATGAGTGTAAGTAAGCACAATAGTGGATTGTGGTAACCCATAATAGGCTAGATCAGTGCACACCAATTATCTTACATACAGTACTTAAACATTGCTGGAAAATTTTTAGGTACAAAACCTGGTTTCAGATCTTGCATACAAAGTTAGTCAGAGTGACATGTCTGTAGTCTGTAACTGAGAACATAATTTCCTCTTCTTCCCAGAGAAATTCTCTCCTGGTGCAAAAAAAGGAGTGATCCTCTGGTAAGGGAAGATAGATGTTATTATAATGTTTATGATTTTATGAAAATTAGTTTTTATTGCTATATGGTGTTCCACAAGACAGTCCACATCTTTAACACCAGCTGGCACCTTTAATCTTCTTTAGGGATATGTCGTCAAAGATTCACTCGGGGATTTAGCTGCACGGCCAATATAGAGTCAATAGGATCTGTATAGTTAGATCAGCTTGCTGCTTTGAAAATTTACCCTGTTGTGTTTTAAACTATGCTGTCTTATTATACACAAATGAAGAGGATTTTTCTGATACCTTACTGAGATAGCAGACAGGAGATTTTGTGTATTTTTGGTTTTCCTGCATCCTCTTTTGATTAGCTGCCTATTTCTTGTTAAGCAATAATAGTAAAAAATTTCTTCAGGGGTTGTTTTTTCTTTTAGCTCCAATCTTCTCTGTGAAAGTACAAGAGGGAGAATTTTAAAGATCTGTCCTGTGAAACTGTTATCTCTTTGATTAACATTTGAAATTCTGCTGCTTGTTTTATCAAATTAATGTAACTTTGAAGAAAGGGAAAAGGCAATACTGATTTGTAATAATAGATCTTAATTAGGATGAGTGTTTGTGTCTCAGGAGTCTGTCCCATGCGCATTTTCAGATCTCTCATCCTCTCAGTGTCAGAACGCTAATTACCAGCCTTACAGATCAGCTTGTATTTT
Source organism: Apaloderma vittatum (assembly GCF_000703405.1). Classification (NCBI taxonomy): domain Eukaryota; kingdom Metazoa; phylum Chordata; class Aves; order Trogoniformes; family Trogonidae; genus Apaloderma; species Apaloderma vittatum. The sequence goes on along the minus strand of NW_009700822.1, from coordinate 55,598 downwards.
GAAGATATCGCAAAATACATCACGAAACATTCTTCTTTTTAATTGCATCCTTACACCCCTTGCTATGTGGTTTTTATTGCCACCAATATTCCTCCACTGCTGTTTCTGTGTTTTTCCTTTTTTGTTATAGGTGGGCCTGTCAGGATACCTTTGGAAGAGGATCTGTGTTTAAGCCTCTCTCTGTCGTCTCCAACTTCTAACGGAATTTAAATTGTCAGACTCCGTGTGCGACACCTGCCACGTATGAGACATCAGATCAGTGTAATCCAGTCTTGGCAGCAACAAGGGCCGTCTTGGGGCATGGGACTCACTGCAGGTTACTGCTGAGGTCCTCAGACATGGCTGTTCCCTGCCTCCCATAGCAGCAGCCTGCACAGACAGCCCTCACACAGGCAGCAAATGCCAAAATTCTGGTCCCTTTGTTGCCGTGGTGTCAGTGCATCAGGAGGCGGGTAGGAAAAGAGGGGCTGGTGATTTCTAACAAGAGAACAGGGATGAACCAATACATCGTCACAAATCCAAGGGATTCTGCCCAAGGTCAGATGCACTGGGGTTTATCAGAGGTTTTTTTCCACTCTATCGTGCAGGCATAGCTTTTGGAAGAACAAAACATGGGTTTCCGTCACTCTAGGCATTAGTAGATATTTTGCATCCTGAATAAATGGTCTGTTGACCATTGTTGTTGACAATAAATTATCTGTTGGTGTCTCTTACTTCTTCTTCTCACTTTCCCATTCAGTGGCAGGCTCAATGCCATGGGGCACTCTGAGTCCTTTCACTGATAATTTCTGAAATTTACTGTTAACAGCTTTTGGTGGAGCTCCTAGTGAAAAAGAGTCTGGCTGAATGAAGAGCTGGAATTAAACTAATCCTTTCACGTGCCCAAGCAGAAACACCTCGAAAATCATGTCCAAGTCTGAATAAATGGTATCAGCTCGACTTTGCTGTCAGCTTGACTTTGCTGCCTCACACTCACACCACTCTGCTGCTTTCTCAGCAACATCCACAGTCACAGCTCAACTTACTGTGCCCATCAGAACAGGCTCTCTCTGAGCAGGCAGGGTTGGAGCATGAATATCTGCTTCTGCTCAAGTGGAACTATTCAGTATTGGACCATCATGTATGGTGAGTTGTCTTCAGAGTGAAGCAGGCAAGTCTTAATTTCCTGAGAGATTTCTAGCTCTGCATATAGATTTAGTACCCTGTAAATCCATCGACTGACACTACAGTGCATTTTTTTTTTTTTTTTATATTCCTCCTGCATCTTGGATTCATTGACAGTGAGACTCATTAGGAGGAGGGGTTTCTTCTGTAACAATCTTCACCTGAGGTCCAAAGCTGAGATGATAATGGATAAGGTCTGAGATGTCATTAATTTCAGGGTCAGGTGAGATGAATTGAGATGAAGTCCCATACTTCTCTTAGCGAGAGTTCCAGTACACTTGGAAGGATAAGCCTACCCTGAGCTACATATATTTTCAGCAGCACAGGATAGAAAATTAATGATTCTGGATGAACGTTTAATTTCTTCTCAAAAGCAAGTGAGAATATCTGAAATAAGTGATAGTATTTGCTTTATTGGATTGCTGTCTGGAGATTATGATCAGCAAAACTTGATGGTAACGAGGAGCATGCTGCCTACACCACAGCACAGGATCCTGAACTTCTTAACAGGCTGAATGACAGGGAGGTGGCTGTGTTCACCAACTCTCATTTGCCAAGGGCTAAAGCACCCAGATTCAACATCCCTGAACTCGTTTCATGGTTAGAAACGCTTAAACTATGGCTGAATGGCAGGAAATGCCTAACATCCATTTTGCGAAAGTCAGCTAACTTTTAGAAGCCTTAAATTGGGCCTGACAAAAACTAAAAAAATATTGTGGAGGTATTAGCAACTAGAAAAAACTTGAGTGTAGATGTTTTTGTTGTTGTTTTACTTTCAACAGTTACATAGACCAAAGATATACATACTCGAAAAATCTTGGATCATATTGTTGCTCTACTTTATAGGAAACTAGGAAGTCTACGTTTAAGAGAAATAAAATGAATTTTTAAAATGTAGAATTAAATGATAAATTTTAGAGATATGTATTTATAAATGCCTTCAGGAATATAATTATAGTGGTTAAACTTTCAGCATACTTTGTTGGGGGTTATTTTGCCTTTTAAAGCTGATGGCAAAATATGTTGTAATTTCAATATCTAAAAATTTGGAAGGATTTTAATTGCAAACTTTTTTATGAAAAAGCTTTTTTTCTGCTGGAAGAGTCATGCCAAAGTTATCTATTTTTTATATAAACAAACAAACAAAAAAAGAGCTGGTGGCCCTTTCCTGGATAATCAGCTTCAGAGAGGAAGGTTATGGCCCTGAGGTGTATTATACGGTGCTGTATGTGCCTTGCTGATCAATCCTCTGCAGCAGCCCTAGCAGTTTGCAGCCATCTACTGAGCATCCCAAAAGGAAGAACCTGAAAATATATTAGAAAAGAGATTCAGAAAAGACAGTGCTGATAAACTTTGTTACTTAAGACAGGCAAAGGTCTTTATTTCATTGTGCATGTGTATAACCTAACTAACCCAAATACACAGTTTACAAAATCTCTTCGTAGTTTCCTTTCCACAGGGTTTTTGACTGAATATATTTTTCAGATCCAGGGACCATCTAATGCCCCTGAAATCAGCAGAACTACCATGCGCTTTGCTAAGCATTTATCTTGCCCATAGTAAAGTCCTTAGAAAAAACGTTCATCTGTCTTCCTTTAACACATATTTTACTTTTCTCTGGTATAGTCATCTAATATTCACAAAGCTTCTCATGTGCTTCACTGGGAGTTGCATTTCATTATCTAGAGGCGAAGTTTGTTTCTTAATTACTGCACCATTTACCTGCCATGGTAATCTAGTAACCCAGAACAGGATCAGTTCTGTATATTTAGTTTCTCATGTGGAAAATCATGTTGGGGGAGGTAATTTTTCAAGGCAGGAAAAGTAAAATATAATAGTTTTCTTAGATTATTTCTAACAGTCTGGTAAAAGTGCTTAAGAAGTGGGTTACAAAGTTTTAATTTATGTATTACATATTGAAACACTACAAATCCTTCATTTGCTTTGGTTTTCTGAGAATCTACATTTTCTGTGCTTTTAATGATATCATGGAACTGCTATGATAGATGCCTTTTGGTACATACTGAGTTTTCCTTTCTGTCTAGATCAGTACAGTTACTGGAGTATCTCTTTCTTAACAAGAATTCTTGGATTTTTGGATCCAACATTTTGGGGACTTTTTTCATGGTCCTTTGGTTAATGGGGAATCAGGACTCCTATGGTATTGGTGTCGTGGTGGTGACAATGGTCTCAGCCATCCTTTCTCTTCCCCAGGAAGAAAACAACACATTAACTTTTTAAGTGTTGGCAGCCCTTAAGGGCTTGCTGTTTCCAGTTCCTTTCTCATAGCCTGCTAAAAAAATGGAAGAGTAGGGAAGAAAATTGTCCATCCAGTTGAATTAGGAACACTGAAAAGTCAGAATGAGCCAGGTAAAGTGCTATTTTCACAGAAAGAGAGAAGGATTTAAGAACCTTGTTTTAAGGGAAAAGATTCTAAGAATGACAGGAAATAGCACAAGGTTTGAATCTTGAGATAAAGTTGTAAGAACCGATTAAAAAAATGGATAAAATGTCACAGGCAAAGAACAACAATAAGAATGTCTAATCTGCATTTTGAAATTGGAACAGCATCATCAATTTGTCTTGGTTGGCAGAATTTCTTGTATTAAATTGCTCAGCTTTTTCATTTGAACTGGTAACTAGAAAGTGGCAGTGACCACATTGCTTTTCTTCACAAATACATAATTTCTTCCTCTGTATCTGCTGCATTATGACAAATGTGTAGTTACTCACATGTTAACTTCCTATCATATATTCTTGTACTGTAACAGTATCTAGGTATGATTTTCTTACTAGAGTATCTATGACAATATTCACAATTCTTAGACTTCCATCTGTGTGTGCAATTGTTAATTTTTATGAGACTGTGGTTCAGATTTCCACATATGACTTGCAAGCGCATGCATTTCAAATCTATGGAACAATTCCATTAGCTTACCTGAAGTCTGCGTTTGGTACACAGAAGAATTATTCCGTAGACTTCAGTGGATTCTGTATAATTTTTGGAGTACTAATGAGAGCCATGGAAATATATATATATAGACAAACACATAAGCATATATATGTACATACATTATATACAGAGAGAGAGGTGGGTTTTAGGTGTAATACTGTCTTGTTACCTGGAGGATGTTGTACAGATTCCCTTATGTGACTTCCCCAGAGAAGCAGTTTTTCATAAGTAGGATTATTCAGGTCACTTCCTGAAATGAGAATGCAGAATTACTCAACATAAATTGAACAATTGGCAGGCTCTACCAGCAATGATCTATGTGCACCTCCAGCCAATGTGAAAGAAATGCACTTCAAATTCTTGGCTTTAGAGCAAGTCAAAGGCTCTAGCTAGTATAGAAGCTTGCATTCAGGAAATGTTGATTAAAATTCCCTGGATGAAAATCACAAGATAGACATTGAAACAGTTCATTCAGTTGTCTCTGTTTTCAAGGGAAATAATTTACTTCACAACAGATTTGACTAGTGATTCAGTAATATTAGCTCCTTAAGTTTCACATTGCGAGCTGCCATGCTAGTCTTATTTTGTAAATACCATTGAAGAAACAACTCACCAGCAGTCTAAGTATATGAACAGTACCAAGAACATTAAATATGCTCAACACAGTTTGTTCCTCTATGGACAAACCTCTGATGCAGGATGGAGCCAGACATGTCTGAAGAGGCCAAAATGCAGAAAGGGAAGAATTAGTATCTCTTAGGAAGTAGCAGTATCCCTAGCAGACTTAAATGGATGCTGAAGAAATGAAGGACTGAACTGGGAGAAAAGAGCAGTATAATCTCCTCACAGAGCTTCAGAGCCTCTATTTTCTGCCAAGGTTGCTCTATTTGGTCTGCATGTTGTGACAAAATAAGCCATCAGATGTGCTTTCACAGAATGAGCAAATGACGTGATAAGCACTCATACTGCTTGCCCTTGTATTGTAGTGTTTTCTGACTATTCTACAAAAACTTTCAAATGAGGCATACAAATTTCTACACTTTCCAAGAACAAAGTTTCCAACAAGAAAGTTTTCTTGGACAAACACATATTATTTTAATGAATGTAAGAATGAAGTCAAAGTCTTGAGCCTTTTGGGACATCTCTGAAATCTTCAGTGCATCTCCAAAAGGTTGATGTGCATGGCAAATACCTGAAGAGGTATGCTGAATACCAGACAAAATTTGTTAGCTGCAATAAGGCAACCTGTGTGCTTCATCAACTTTTTCAGAAGGAAATACACTGCTGATACACACTAGACTTGATTCAATTTATTTTTTCATTCTCCCACTAACAAAAAGTAAAACTATGATTTTTTCTTATTTATTAAGCCTCTTTCAGAAGAATCTTTTGCAAAATTTCTTTGTCCTTTTGCATTTTTCATGAACTGAAAAAAAGAACTTGCTACATTAAGGAGTCAAAACCAGGCATTGAGGTCAACAGAATTACAGAAAAGACGGACTTTCCCCAAATGTCTTAGTACTTTTTCTTTTATCCGATTTGACCATATTGATAACACCCATTTATGGATGTACTTGTTAAGTAAGAGGATATCCATAATTTTAGACTCTTTATAAGAGGCAGAAACAGCTGTGTTTCAGATTTAAGCATTTTTATCTCTGTAGCTTCACAATTTAAAAATGTACCATCAAGTGATCGTTCAATACGTTGTTTTCAAAGTTCTCTTCTTGGTAAGAAATCTCTCCTTTTCTTGATGTTATTTTGCTATGTTGAGGCTGATGTAGGAAGTCTGGAATGGGGATGTTCTGCTCCTGATATTAGATGAACTAAAAAGCACCTCAGTTTGTCTCTCATTTCCATATAGCGTAAGGTACTACACAGATGGTACTGGCCACTGTCCAAACTGGCTATTGCTCGAGTCCCTCTGGCAGATGCTGGCGGGATATCTCCAGGATGGTATTCTTTTTTGTCCCTTTTTCTCTTCTATATTCTGTGCTTTTCTCCCCTTCTCAACTGTTTTTTGGCAGAGTGTATCCAATATAATTAATAATATTGTTTGTATTGTGCCTAAAATTTTACTTTGATTAGGTGTTTCATCTTTTGGAGGATCTTATGTCTACCCGTTGGCTTTACTTGGCAAATCTCATTGCCAAGAAGAATGTATGTTACTACTTACCCACAGGACTGCTCACTTTTTTGGAAAAGGTCTGAGGGGCGTCTCAAAAACTCAGCTATGTAAGGGACTGTGATATGCCAAGAGAGTGCCATGAAACTCCAGCCAAACCAGAGTTCAATTTTTTGTGTGGTCATTTTTGACTTCCAGGCTATTAAAGGACCTGTTTCTATACAATTTTTTTTGTAATTTCTGACCACATTATACTCTTGCTTCCTAGACTAATTAATAAAGATAATTTGGAGCTTTGGAGTTTAGTTTCTGTTTGGCTAAAAAAGAAAGTGACATGAAGTCAGTGTATTTTCTTAGCATAATTGCCATATATTTAAAATGTAGGGAAGAGTCTGATCCTCTGAACAGAAGCAGCACATTCAGCTCTGAGACATTTTTCTTCTTGCCAAAGCCTCAGGCTAGGCATCTTTCCCTTATCCTACCAGACCTACGCTGCCTATCTTGCCTTGATTTCTCTCCAAAATCCATGCAGTCCATGTGAAAAAATAGTATATTTGGTGATTGTTCACACAGCAGTGTTTGAAGCTTGGGAAACCAATCAGATTTGCATTTCCTCCAACCCACGTCCTTATTCCCAGCATCAAGATTCTACCTGCTTATTGGTTTACCTTCTTGTTTAGGTAGGCCTAAAGTTCCCTCTGCTGCCAAGAAGACCTCAAAGTGCAAAAATTCTTTTATATGAATGTTCATCCCTTTAAGAAAGCAATGGGACAGTTGGCATATTCAAGAGCACTTGACATGTTGCCAATAATTTTGCCTATACGACTTTTTAACCTGTGAACCAACAAAGCATTACTTGCTCTGAAATAAAAAAAAATTAAAAAATCTCAATTCCAGAAAACTCTTGGCATTATAACTTGATTTTATTTATGCTTTTGTACTAACTTGGACTGGTTTACTCATGTAACTTGAGAATTAATTTATCTGTTTGTTTCATTGTAAAATGTCTAAGATGCTAGATAAGTGATAGATAAATATTATTATTATAGATCTTTGTGTGTATTTCTGAGTGCAAACTTGAACTTGCATTTGACAAAGAATGTTTTGTTCTACCCTTTTATGATATTTGTTGCTATTTTCCATGTGTACAATTTTGTAAGACCAGTTAACTCCTAGTTATAATGATAATATTAGGGACTTGTAAGAATACTGGCAGATGCAGGGAACTTGGTGAGATAACTTGGGTAAAAATAAACTTCAAAACTTGAACTAGGTCTTTCTTAAATCCAGAAATGTTTATGAGAATGTTGTTTTGACTAGTGTGTACTTCAGTATCACTGGGTAATTGTTGGAGGGGGAGAGTACCTTGGTTAGAGACATATAGACTATCTGAACTTAATATGCCTATGTATATAATCCGTGAATTCTTGTATTATCAGTTATTTCTGGCTTTTTTTTAGCTTCTCCCCCTCAAAAAAAAAAAAAAAGACCTCCTCAACTCTTAGTAATCTTTAACTAATCACTCTAACGGAGTGCAACCTGCCAGGGAAGGTGTGGAGGTGCTTGGCCTATGAGGGGCACCTTGTGCATCTCCAAGGGGCGGCTCATCCCGTCACACAACTGTCAAGTTCTCCCTGGAGATCTGACATAAAGACAGGTCAGAGCATGAATTGGTAAAAATCTGATGAAGTTTTTGTATACATTTATGTCAGATTGACCTTTAATTGCACCAGCAGTGATCCCCCTAAAGCTGCTTGAAGCTTGGGTGTCACCAGTCAGCAACACTTGTTACCCCGTGATGTCATGGTGCCTCACAGTGTAAGCGCCAGCTTTGCCAGGAGATACGTAGATGAATTTTGATATGGAGTCTCATTGGAATGTGGCAATTGCTTTATGTTTTTCTGGAAGCCACACAAATGAACCCCAAACCCAGCCTGTTTTTCACTTTTATTAACTTGGAAAAGTTTTCAAGGTTGAATTTGCTAAAAATAGTGACACCTAACATTACCAGGAACTAATACATGCTGTTCATTTTACTGGTAACCAGGGGAGAGATACAGGGAAGTTATTGCCCTTCTGTTACAAAATAATTCAGTGCAACTAGAAAATCTGTTATTTAGGAGATAATTTTAGTTTACTATTGAGATTACAAGGCAATAAATGGCTCCTTGCTGTATCCTCTGAGTTTACCCAACACATTTATGGGGCTATTTATTGACCAGTGTACTTAGAACCAAGTTAAATTATCACTGCTGTATCAAATCTACGTGTAAAAAAACCCCCACAACTTTTTTCATTCATCCCTTCCCTTATTTCTTTCATTTCTCTTTCCTTGCCAGATACAGTAAAGAGCTCACTTCTGTACTGCTTTTTCAAAGAGAATCAGAGCAAAACATTTTGCATGTTAATTGCTTCTGGATTTTATTAGTTCCTTGATTTTAATTGGTTAAAATATTGTATGTTTTTTTCCCTTAGAGGGGAAAAATGTGCTCTTGCTACAATCATTTTTGTTAAAAGGATAATTAATCGCTGTAGTATATAAAGTGAAGTGGTTCACTTACTAAAATACTCTCTTTTGGATCATAACCAACTTACAAAATCCTATTTATATGAAAATTGTCCAAACTTAAGATTCTCTTATGAAGTGGAAAATATTATTCTAACAGTCCACATACCTTTCCTTTCCCTCAAGTTAGATAAATGCTGGCATAGTATAGGCAGGGATGGGATACTTTTTAATTGTACTGATACAAGATATTTCTTCTGTAGTTTGAAAGATTTTTTTCTCTATTTTTTTATATTGTATCATATTACTTGATTGAATTTGTGTAACTATACTTATGCTTCTCCTTGTGCTTAGTATCCCATTTATTTGATCCTTACTTCAGATGCCTGTTATGAGCACTGCCTGACACAGATATATCTAATATATGCAAATGATAACCAAAATACAACCAATCTTGACAAGTGTTATGGACAGCAGTCATGGAGCAAACTATCAGCTCTCTCAGCCTCAGAGCGGAGTGTATGGTCTCTGCCATCCTCTGGGGCTAGAAGAGAGAACTGGCAGCCAGGAATCCTGTGTTTTAATCGTCATTTAATTGCAGAACTGGAGATTTGGATGCCAGGAAAGCTGTATTTGATGAATGCAGGAGTGCTACCATCCACAGAGGGCAGAAGCAGAGGAAACTAGAAAGCCCAAAGTATTGAACAGGTGTTGTGGCTTGTGATAAAACTTGCTGTGGTGCTCTGGCTTTTCGGTCCAGACTCATTTTCTCCTAGACTAGAATATCAATGTCACTTCTGGCAGAGCACAGCACACCTGCAGAATCATGCCCTCCCTCAGGAGCCTCTCTCCAGGGCTTTTTGTTAACATCTGCATGTGGTGTATCCAGCACTGTTGTTTAATTTCTTTCCATCATTCTCTGAGGTTTCTCATGAAGTAAGTGTGATGGGTGTTAAAGCACTTCCATGGCAGTACTGCAGTGCTCCATGAGTGTAATGCCAAAGCTCTCAGGTAGCGGTAGCGTCCCAGTAGTCGTGCTGGTTTCATGCTCTGCTTTGCCTCTGGCCAACCTCTCTCTTTCCTGGACTCCTGTGTACCTTCCCACTTCCATTCATTTTTATTGCCTATACTCTTTGTCTACTCCATCCAGGATCCAGGTCTCATGATGTTCTGTGCAAGGGGAACTCCAAATAACAGTCCTGATCTTTTGTCTTCTTCCTTGCTTGAATGTAATGCTTCATAAAATGTTGATAATGTGAAAAATTAATCTGTGATCAGCTGTCACTAAGTCCTAACCCTTTATGTAGGAGTGTCCACCTCTCTCTGAAGGCAAAAATTCCTTCTAAATGAAGTGATTGCAGCAGAGCTATCCAGCCACCTTAGCAAACTCCAGCCTATTTTAAAGCAGCTCGTATCTGAGTTGGGTGATGCTGGTCTCGATTTTTGTGGTATGTCCCTGACATCCAATAAATATCAGAAACTAATTTGTAAAAATGCATCCTTTCATAAACTCCAGTATTTAAAGTAACACACTTGTATCAGGTGGAAACAAGAATCAGGCACAGGCTTTCAGCTACTTTAATGCAAAATAGAGGAGCCCTTTCCAAGGAGATCTCATGATGAGGTATGCCAGTAACACCTTCCCAATTTCCAGATGCTGTCTATATTGTCACTTATGGTTACAGATGTTTTCTGGTGTGCCCATTTCTTTAGGTAAGACTACAGTGACTTGAATCTAGAAATCTGTCTTTGTAGTTTGCAGACTATGACAGGCGCAACGTTAAACAGATGTGATTTAATTTTGAACATCATTGATATGCCACTGGGAAATGTTCCTAATGTGAATATGTGTTGTCAAATACTCTAACTGTTAAAGTGCCCACAGACACGGCTAATGTGAACTCTCTGTGAGGGAGGGCATTTGTGTGCATATATAAGAGTGAATAAACTGAAAACCCAGCAAGGATGCTATGTCGGCAGGTTATAACCTCTCTGTTTTAATAACACTGACCGACTAATACAAGACATACACTCCGGAGTGCTCATGGAACATACACAGCTTTAATCACAGTATGTGATTTGGAGGCATGTGTTAGCAATTATATTATCTCATTAGACTGCAATATAACTTTAGCAACAGTTCAAGTTTATGTGAAGAGAAGAGTAATTTTTTTTTTTACGGGAAGTGGAAAAATTCTGCCTTGTAGATGATTCACTAAAGGGAACTGTTGGCTCTGTTTGTCATGGTTACTAACCCCTATTCTCCCATTTCCCCAATTTCCCAGACAAAATGGACTTTCTCTTAAGCATCTCAAGTGTAAGATGGAGTTGCTTCTCATCTTATGAAAATTGCTGCAAAAAGGATGATGTGAATATTGAAGAAGATATATTCAATAATTGCTTTAAACTTCTTCTGCAAGATGTTCCCTAAATTTTCCAAAGAGATGTCATAAACTGTTGGAAAAAAAAATTCATCATAGAAACTTTTATTCTTTCACAGTGGCTTTGTAAAGAGACACAAAAAGGAAAACGTCGACTGGGATTTAGGAAGTAACTTCAGAGCCTTGTATGTAAAAAGTCAGAGCTATTTTCACAATTGTTAACAAATATTGTTTTGATGCAGAGAAATTATTATTGTTATTGTATAAGCAACAGATTGGTATTTCTTGGGTATAAGTGCAATACCTTCAGTTCAGGTATTATTTTGGGGCTGGTGGATCTCTCCTTCCTCAAGCTGTTTATATTACTAGTCAAGGATAACATAATACTGGTAGCTGACTTCTTCAGCATGGAGCTGCTTGCTGAGAGGATGCTCAGGTTGTGTTGGCTCACAGTCCAGTTACTGCTGTAGAGATGGGAGACTCTTCACTGGTTGTAAATGGAATTGGCAAACTAGGAGAAGAAGCTATTTCAGGAGGCCTTTGGGCTCTTTCAGAGCACCCAGACATATGTGTTAACATTGTTCCTACCATGAACCCTACTGAAAGAGAAACCTACAAACTGCTTACCGTCATCCATTGATTTGTGTGATGTTTTACGGAAGAAAGGAGACAAAGGGCCAAGTCGCTGTAGCAGTGCTTTAAAATATATCCAGTAGGATGGCTTTGAATCTTTTTCTGTGACCATAAAGAGGAAATCCTCACTTACAGTAAGTTGGTGTAACTGCTGATGTCAATTACTCTACATCAGACTTGCAGGATCTCATCCTTTCTAGTTACTGAAAGTGGGATATTCTCAGATGTTTGGTATGTGGAACACCCAAAGCCTGAACAAAGATGTGTAAAACTGCAGCAGCGGGGCAGGCAGGGGAGTTGCTACAACTGCTGCCTACTTTAGTTCCTGTTTCATTTTTTGAAAAATGGGCGTGATTAAGAGAAAGCATAATTGCATGAAGACTTTCAACAGCTAGCTGTGGCTGGGGAGGCAGCATTCCAGAACACAGGCATGGCTTTTTTTGTCATGTCCCTGTACTCCGTAATTAAATTTTAATTGAATGGTTGAGTCTGACTATTATAATGTAATCACTTACAGCTCTCGTGTGTAATTCATTAGAACAATAGTGAGTTTCAATGAACAGGCTCCCCACCAGTGATGAACTCTGAATGATTTCTATGATAAAAATTCATTTGGGAGGTGGCAGACGTAAGACAGACCATGGTATGCTCAAGATCTGTGCACACCTATGTATAAATAATAAATACATCTCAGGAAAATGTAAAATGTTGCAGCATTTTGTGAGGTTGTTGGGAGAGGAGCTTCTCTGCATACCAGTACTTTAATACAAGAGTTTACTCAACACTCAAGCTGCTTACATTTGTGCAGATATTATTCTCTTATCCTTTCAACAATTTTTGATGGCAAGATTTCCACTAACCTTACAGTCCCGTCGATAGTTGATCTCCAGATTTTCTGGTAACAAATCCTGTGATGGACCCTACAGCTTACCAGGTGGGCTGCCTTGCTTGCAGCTCCCCCTCAGCCTCTTATCAGCTGGTGCCTGTCATCTAGGTGAGGGAGCTGCCTGTTATCCTTCCTCCTGTCTATCATTTTCCCCAGGAGTGTTGTTACCTGGGTTCTACATTTCTTCAAACATAGGGAGTTGAGCAGCCTGTGCCAACTGGACAAGCAGGAGCCAAAAAATCTGAGAAACATATTTCTGTTCAGATTGTTCCTACCTTGGGAACATTTTGGAGTTTCCAAACTGAAGCTGTCTTTAGTTAAAAAAAAAAATAAAAATTTGGAGCTTTTCAGCATTTTTCATGTGTTGGGACTTCCGTTTTTAAGCAGTCTCTGTGGTTTAATTATTAATGCCTTGGCAACACAAATTTAGGAAAAAATCAAGAATTAAAACTACAAGAAGAGTCCAATTTCTTCATCTGCTGTTCCTTGATTTTACCCACAAAATTACAAATGAACTATTTTGTAAAATAGGTGACGCTGCAGAAGATAATCTCTCTAATGCATTTTTAAAGTTTCTCTGAAAAACGTAAAAGTTGAGAGCTAGGGATGTGTGCATTTCTACAATTTTCTGTGGAAAATGGGAGTCTTGTATTCTGCCTTGACTCAATTACATTAAAATATACTGAATATTAACCACAGAATGACAGCCTTGCAATGCAAAAATCTGTCTTTCTAAGGGCTTAGGATGTCCTGCAAAACCCTGAGAGCACACATCAGTTGAAGAATATATATTGTTTCAATTTTCAGACAGTCTACGTTTCAAGATGACAAAGAAAACTTGCCATAGTTCTTTCCATATTTGGAGGCAAAATAAACGATGACTAAAAGCTGGGATACTGTACCCTGTATTTAGAGGGTCTGGATGAGATCCCTGTACTAGGATCCATCCGCAGAAGATTTAACTCATGTCATGAATCAGAACCGGAGAGGGCATATTTTCTGATTACAGTTTCAATGTAGGTATTACTTCATTACATCTTGTTAATGACTGGTAGCTTTTGGCACAAGACAGTGAACATCTAAGAATGCTGAAAAAGGGGACCATATTACAGACCACAAGAAGAAGGAAAGAAAGCATTTGAGGCAACTTTTTAAGGACCTCTTTAGTCCTACAAAGTACTACTGTATTAGTTTGCATCGTGTGTGTTGAAAGTTTCGTGCTGCTACTTCCAAAAAGTGGGTTTCTAAAACTACCGGTGTTGGCACGGCAGCCAAGTTGGGACATTCTTAATTACATGTTCTGACAGATAAAGATGAATTGATCACTGAACTAGATGGTTGCCTAGGTGCAAACAATCATGATCTCATTTTATTTGTTTTGTGCAAACAGTATTATATTCTTGCTGATTTAAAAAGGCCAAAGCGAAAAACAATCATGAGCAAAATTGAGTGGGAGGAAAAATTTAACCACAAGAATGTGCTTCATAATTAGGAATTCTTTAAGAATGTTTTATTAGATGCCAAAAAACCCAGCTCTGCAATCAAGAAAGGTTTCTATGGCTGAAAAAAAATCCTGCTAAAAAAGGGAGATGAAGACAGCAAAAATCCCTTCTGAAAAAAACCCCAAATGCTACGTAACAATAGTATATGGCAAATGAAAAAAGGAGAAGCTCATCATAGTGAGCATAAAGCAACATTTAGGAAATAAAATCAATGGATACATAAAAATAAATACATCAATAAAGAACCTCTGCCCCCCAAAGGATACCAAAGCCAGGAAAGCATTTCTAAAATACTTGAAGAACAAATCATATCTTAGTAATGATATGTACCAAATATTGGATAAAGGTGACAAAATTTTCTAGCAATATTCATAAGGATGTAATCAATAGATACTGTATTTTATAATTTGAAAGAAGCTGGAATGTATTTTAGTGCAATGCTGAAATACTTTCAGCTAATATTTAGGCAATTAAACAGCAATAGTTTAAATGAAATATTTCAAAATCTTCAGAACTGAATAAGTTAATGCCAATTCTATTAAAAGTATTGGCCAAGGGATGTCTTAAAGTAAGATTGTGGACGGTGAATTAATCTTTAAAGATGGGCAAAATGCCAGAGTACTAGGAAAAAAAGTAATGTCATTCCAATATTTTTAAAATATAAATTGAAAGTTAAGATAGGGATCCTGCAGAAAATGAGGAAAAGTTGAAGTGTACATTGCCATTAAAAATAGATTAATGGATGCCTTATTACTGTCTGTCAGAAAGATTGTACGTAAGAGAATGTTTTCTTAAGCAGAGATATTGTCTGATATTCTCTGATATTCTCTTAGTTTTATTGTCTATTGATAGAATGTAGCTGTGTTGATATAATGAAAATTGTTATAATTGTTTGACTTAGACCTGCAGAAAACAATATAGAAATAAATAAAAAAAAGTCGTATTGACTTAAATTAATTGCATCCATATTAAATTCTTTATAACCTTACAAAATTTTCTCAAAAGCATTATAAATGGGAACCATCATCTGCAGAAGACTTTTTTAAGGTGGTATCTGGTTAGTCAATATCTTCTGTCTGGCAAGCATAGAACAACTCGGCTGACTTTATTAATAACACAAGTGATTGTGAAGTGAAAGGCTGTAATGGAAGGAGGTCACCTGTTACACTGAGCTCTGGGTTGCTTGACGTACTAGGCACATTTAGACAAACATACCTTTTAACACAGTTAAATATATGTTATTTTGTCCCAAACTAATGTTTACGCTTTAAGGGTTTGTATGAGGGATAGAACAGCAATAAAGATATCTTTAGGATAAATAATTCAAAATTAACTTCTAGTATGAAACTTTACTAAAGAGGACAAAACGATCTTTGGCTGCATATGCTGAAACTGTTACGTAGGAGTAGGAATGTAAAGTTGCCATTGTATTCAGAATGTGTGAGACTAAGGAAAACTTTCTCAGCTGGAACACTGGAATTGGAAAAAGTTTAGAAAGTGGTCTGGAAAGCATGCCTCTTAGAAACTTCCAAAGCATAAACTGTTTGAGACAAGACTAGGGCTAATCACTGGCTCTAAGCATCTCACGAAGGAAAAGACTTTTAGGAGGTAACTGTTTAATCTAGAAAAACAAAACAAAATAACTGAATAAAAGGTACTGCGGGATCCAGTAGCTAGAAAATTCAAACCAAATAATGGGGAGAATTTTGTGGCAAAGAGCCAGGCATTGTGACAATTTATATAAGGATCTAATAGTTCTTTATTACCTAAAGCTTTTTGGTCAGGGATGTGTTTACAATTACAGGTTATATTAAAAGTTTATCAGACAGGTTTCTGTCACCTGCATCATCCCAGATGTCGTTATGAAATCTTCTCTCCATTAAAAATATAAAGAGATTGCACCTTGAAACATTTGACTTTGTTCCAAAAACCTTATGGAAGTCTAATCCTAACGTGAACTTTGCACTAGTTTCATGGATCATACAAACCTCAGGGAAACAATGCACATTCTCATGTGGAATTAAACGGAGTGCTTTCTCTGGTTTCTTTAGTACACGCCTCTTTTATCTTTATAACTCCAGTGACAATCATGAGTTTCAGCTTAGAATTTCAGCCCACCGAAGTGAGGAAGCTGTCAGACAAAACTTCCTTTTGAAGCTTTTGTGGGTAGACTAGAGAAACAAAAGCAAAATAATGATTTGTTTGCCTTCTGTTCATCTAACCAGGAGTGCTCCAATATTTGACTGCATAAAAAGCAAAGTAAACAGGAAAAGTTGCATATGAGTTGCTGTGGTATGTAGCTATGGATTATGTCTTTATGGCCAAGTATAGAGATGGTTAAGGTGATGCTGACAGAAACTGCTCCTGAAGTATCAGAAGTCTGGAGGAAACAGGCTGCTGTTACGTGTTCAGAGGTAGTTATCCCACACAGAAATGAAGCACATTCTTTTGGGCAGAGCTTTGATGTTTGCTGCCCAAGGGAGTTAATTGAAAACTTGTTCTCGTGTCCCTGCACAGTGCAAATCTGAGGTGCAGTTTAAACATCCTGGAATGATGAAGCTGTTTTTTGTAGGACACTATTCTGTAAAACACATTTTTAAGGACTGAGTGTGAAACCAGAGTCAAATGAAGGAAATCTAATGGTTTAGTGATGAGAGCCGAAATTCAGTTTCTTATTTTCTCACTCCATGGAGTTTTTCTGCAGCAATATACTTTAAGTGTTCTTTTTTTCTCCTTACACAAGATATGGTTCTATCACTGGGCAGTGCATATCCTGCATTCTCCTGTGAATTTCCCTGGAAGTCATGGAGCTCATGACTGCCTGCAGGGATTCTCCTGCAGTCCTTGTTTCCACTACTCCCATCAATGTGGTTATCAGGAGCTTCATATGACAACTCCCAGACTTCTCTGGCTGCGGCAAAGCCCCGTTATCCTAGAGATGTATTAAGTGAACATGCAAACATATTGACTCCTTTCTGCCCTTCTGCACTTCAGTCTTCTCCTGTCTTTCAGTTATTTTCATACCCATTTGATCTTTGGTCTTGCAAGTAGGCGAGCAACTCATGCTGAATTCATGGGGGTATTTGCACTAACAGTTTGTCTCACACCTACTTATTAATATGACCAAGACTTTAAATAACAAAATGCTTAAATAGCTCCCCATGTTTTATCAGATAATAAAATCATCAAAGTCACCAGGCCACTGGGATTACATGCATGGACTGAACTTCATCACGCTGATTGTCCCTTCTAGTTCCTACGAAATCAGGGGGACAAAGACGCTTGCATAAAATTGACCATGTGTTTAATTGCCTTGTTAAATGTAAATTACAATCAGTTAGAGGAACAAATTTGTCATTATTTAATATTTATAGCATTTCATGCATCTTTATGAGTCTGCAGTGCATCTCCAAGAAATAGCAATAAATGGTATCTACTGTAGGGTGCTGGTATGTTTGAGGCTGGTCAGATACGATTTCCATTATTTTAGGAAGACTGAAGAAGATCCATAGGTAGACCTATAAGTTTCTGATTTATTTAGTGAAGAGAAGGATGGAACTTTATTAAGAAAAGTCAAGAAATAAGACAGGAAACCAAAGAAAACTTTTTGCACTTAATTCCCATAGATATTGTAAAACCAAAGAGTTTGAAATTAAAGCTCCATTTTAGGAATTCCTTCTTTAATTTCTCTGTCAAATAGTTCTTTTGATAACGTTCAGAGAGCTTTTAAACTATGTTATTTTCCTTTCAGGTCAATGTAAGGTTTGCCTAGTGGTCAGCTTTCTAAGCTATTGCACTTCCCATTTAAATGTGAACATAAAGGTCGTTACATTGCAATTGGCACACATCAGGGTTCCCTGATATTCTACCACCAATTGAGATTTTAGAGATTTTTGAGCTGTTCAGGGCTTGAAAAGAAACCCAAAGAAGTCATTTTATCTAGCTGAAGATAACTGATTTTTCCACAGGAAAGGTAAATGAAACGTATGTATTTGGCATAATGAAACAGATGACAAACTGGGCAAACGGATCTATTAATGAGCTTCCTGTAAAGCGAGAATGCAGAGGAATGAGCAAGGAGCAGACGGAATCACTCTGATCTTAAATTTTAACAACCATTTCTAATCAAACCATCTTCTAGGATACATGAATTCTTCAACTCCCTCCAATGGTCAGAACTATATGAATTAAAAAAGGCATTGTAAGGTTAAAATGGAAACCTCATCACAAGCAACTTAGTCAGGTATGCAATACTATTATTTGGAGGAAAACTTAGCTGTCAGATGTTAAAGTACTGTAATTTAGAGATGTCAATTTGCAATGCAAGGAAAGAAATTCAGCCATGAAGCAGCGGATCTGATTGATCTGGCCACACAAAATGCTTCTGTTCCTTCCTCCTTTCATTGTCTATAGCCTTTGTGACAGTTCTTTACCTCCAGAATCTGAGCCAAAAAGCACTAAAATGAGTGGGGGTCTTGCTGATTATTGAAATGGGCTTTGAGTCAGGTCTGTATCGGTTTAATCTGCAATCCTGCTGAGTGCTTGTATGGAAACTTCTGTAAATGCTGGTGCTGTTTTCTTTGGGCTGGTAGTACAGGACACCTCACCTTTCCTCCTACAAGGGAAGTACAAGTCTACAACTTCGGCAGGGTATGGGCATGGTCAGTGTTGCACAGGGAGCCTGTGGATGTGTCTTTGCAAACAACCTTTGCTTATGGAGCAATTGTACCCAGCTTTGCTCTTTGCACTGAAGCCAGACAGAGATACATGTCAACTCTTAGCCCCTTTGATTTCACAGTGAGCTACTGGTTCAAGAGAAGTTTGTTGCTAGAAAAACACTGGTGGCCAGTTACAAACTTTTTCTTGCCTGGGGTCTTAGTAATGAGGGCAGCCCACTGCACTCTGTGCTGCACAAACACATGATAAATGACAGATGTTGCCACAGAGAACTTAAAAGCATTTAAATAATCATGATACTCCTATCCTTGTGGTGTCCAAACATCACCTAAAAAAATAGGGCTATCAAGCTAATAAATCTAATTCTCAGCTTCCCCTAGAGGAGTTGAGAGACCTGATATCTGGAAATTGCTGATACAGAGATTAAGTCCAAATACAGAGTGTGTTGTTACTGGAAATATAGACAAGAGAGAGTCTGGGTTTTTTTATAAATTATACAAGTAAATTGAATATTAAATAATGAAGAATACAACAACGATCAGTGCCTTCAGAATACTTCCCAGTATGTTGCTGCCTAAGCCAACTATCAGTCTGTCAAAAGAAGCAGTAAATACAACTCAAGAATTAAGAAAGGAAAAAAGAAGTCAGGCAATGCTACTTTTTCCTTACATGTATACCCTGCGTTGGCTGCCATTTTCATCCCAAATTTGGCCTTATCCTTTTTCCCACTTCTCTGCAAGTGATGGTGCTGGAGGGAGCAGAAGATGAGCCATGACTCTAATAGGGATCATGGAGTTCCTATTGACTGGGGCAGGATCCTAAGGAAGCAGGGGAGGGTGGATAATTGTAGAGGTGATCAATGGCAAGGATGAGGAAGCCCAGTTGTGTTTAACGTTATACCTGTGTGGCAGTTTGACACTGAATTTTAATTTAAGCGCTTTGCCACTGCAAGAAGAGCTATACAGATTATTCCTTCTATTTAGAAAGAAGAACAACAGTGGAAATGGCAGGGTGTCTTTGTGAAACCATCTGCTCTATTGCAGATTTTGCATAGGGTGAGAAGAGGGGGAAAGGCTTTGGCCATGCATCTTCCCAGAATGAGATTTTGAGAATTCTCACAGGAGGCAAAAAAAGCCCCCAAACTGTCCAAAAGCTTATCTTCTGTCCTTAGAGTATCTTGAAAGCAAATTAAAAACTAACTGCATATATAGGATAAAACAAGAGTATCTCTACCTCCTATATGAACACATATATAAGTACTCTTTAATTCTATCAAATTAAATATTTAGCTTAAAAATTCAGCACTGAGCTCAGTATACTGCTATGGGGAGTAGCCACATTTAAAATCTAAATACGTTCCTAAGTTTTTAAAATAGCACACCTTTCATTTTCTTCATTTAGCTTAGACATAGTGCTTTCTTTACATGTACATACAAACTTTGAATCATAATTGAAGCCATTATTAGATGAACAAGATGTCATATAAATGATTAGTAGTAGAGGCTGGCACTTTACTGCACAACATTCTGAAGGCCAGATCCCAGAAAAGTGTGAAGAAGAAAACGTATTAGTCCTAGTTAATATTCTAATAATTCAGTAGTAAATATTTTATTGTTTGTTACAGTGTAGTGACAGACTGGTGTAGGGGAAGAAGGGGCCTTAATATCACATTAATAGGAAAAAGTAGTTGCTTAATGGAACACAAAATTTCAGCACAACTTTTCTTACTGGTGGCATCCAGAATATGAAATAACTTTTGCTTCACGGTCCATATTCCATCCAGAAAAGAGACAGGGGATATGTGTGGTTTCTGGTATTTAGGTTAGAGGTTTTTTCTTTTTGTTTTCCCTAAGAAATTAATTTTTTCCTCACTGAAGGCTAAACAACATCAGAAGCAACAATAATAATTTTTAGTGTTAGGAATCTAAAAGCCATTATTTCTGCTACAATACCCAATAACGAAATATTGATTGTGTTAACAACTATCCCTTTGTAAGTGCAATACTAACACGGACAATAGGTGTTCCTGTACACTGCAGGGAAATTCAAGCATCTTTACAAAACTGTTAGGGATGTAATGTTACTAGAGAAGTACTGTTTATGGTTAAAAAGGGTATGGTAACGTGGATCATAATTAGCTAAAGTTAGATTGTGTTTAGCTAAAAATGTTCCAGACAGGATTTTTCCACATCTATAACACATCTATAAGTCATGCTTATGCCATGGATACTGTCTCCATAGAAAAGGGAATATGTTCCCTACTCAGATGTCTTTTGGTGTTTACTTCAGAAAACACACAATCAACTAAGCAAATTTCAGAAAAGGTCAGCTTTTGATTTCCTTTAAGTTTTAGTGGTGTAGGTCTTTTTCTGGATCTTTGGTGTTGTTGTTTGGGGATTTTTTTTAAGTTTCCTTTAAGCTCTCCGTAGAAAATCAATTGTATTTTTTTTTTCTTTTTCTTTTTTTTTCTAGAGTGCATTTTATGTCTGCACACTTACATACACTCAAATATTCTCATTAAAGAATTATTATTTTTAGAATTATAATGCAAATTGAATCTCAGATTGGTGCGAGCCTCCAGCATAGCTGCATATTAAATGAAATGCCTCTACTTGCTGTACTGCATTTGAATATATCTTATGCTTTGTATGTGTTTAATTCTGCGCAGGGAAGACCTTGTTGCTTGAGGGTGAAAGGAAATCAATTTTTACAGTGATTCCTGCATTAAAGACAGATGCATCAGAGGTCATTCTTGATCCATACACTGTCATTGTTTATTCATGGGGGATAAGGTAGTTCTTAAGTTAGGAGAGAAATTTTCCATTAGGAGTTAATGCAGCAGCTCAAGACATAAAAGCCTGATGTCTTAGTGCACTCTGGGAAAGTGGGGAATTTAAGTCATTACAGAATCACAGCAAGGTCTTGAGGGCCTCTGTCACAATGACTTCGTGTCATCTGAGGTAAAATGGAAAGCAATTGTCCAGAGGAAGAACAAAAGAAATGAAACTCTAGTCACCAATCTATACTATTTACACAAAGATCCAACATTAATGGAAAGTGCAGATATGGAACTCTGGTTCGGCTCATCCTTTGAACCTCAGTGGGAGTAATTCTGTTTTTAAAGTCTGGATTTTCTTTCTTCTCTCCTATTCTTTCTTTAGATCTTGTTCTGTTTTTACATTTGCAGAAAAATGAAAAATAGAAAAGCTACAACGGTTCTTTCCCGCCTACGGGGAATAGCACACAGGTCACAGTCCGAGGAACTATATTACTACATTATTGCTACAGCTCACAAAAATTAATTAAATAAGTACTTGAAATGAAATAAATAAGGGAGAACTTGCTATGAGGTTTCTAAAGAAGAAACCTCGCAGCTAGCAGTGACTTTGAAGTTCTGCTTCTTATTTTTTTATTATTATTATCATTCCGTGCTGATGTGCTGGTGTTCAGAGTCCATGACCTATGTGCAGTCCCTTGAGGATGTCAGAGATCTAAGAGTCATTGTTGTGAATGCGTTCGTTAGGTATAAAGAAAAAGATACTGATCTAAATGCAACAGAATGTCAAGCCTCTCCAGATTTTGTTGCTGTTGCTGTTAAGGACAGAGCAAAACAACAATACAGAGGGGGCAAATTTCTGTGCTTTGTTTTAGCAGAGCAAAATAAAAAATCTTTGTCGAGTTACTTTGCAGAAAAGTTCAGAAACCAGCTGTATTTTTGAGAGGTTGGTGGCAATAATGCCAAAAACCATGTAAATGAGAAACCTATACTAAATGACAGTAAACCTAATCCTGCTCTTAGAAAAGTCCATTTCAAATCTAAAACCGTTTTAGGAAAACACAGACCAAACCTAATTTTTCTTGATGTTTGAAATGTCGCTTTTCAATCTGCTTTGCAAATACTCAGTGTTATGCAGTAACCTATTTGGAAAAGGTCCCTAGAAATAATCGTATGGGACTGTTACTGATATTTCTGTTATTTATCTTGTAGTGCAATTGGCCTCACAATTCTCTTTTTGTTAAGCATAGTATGAACATAAAATTATAGCCAAATGTGCCTCAGAGGACTTAAAATCTAAGTGGATATGACAAACAGAGGGAGTATGATTATCCTTAGATTACAGCTATGAATGTGAGATATGGAGAAAGACTCACACATGCAAAACAATGTGTGAGATCCCCACCCACAGTCCTCAGTGGTGTTTAGGTATGTGTTGAGTTCACATTAAGATAAATGGAAATGAGGTGTCATTCAAGTGTTTTGGATGCTTAGGTATCAGATCCAAGAACACCCAGGGACAAAAAGAGGTCTCTCTGCCTTGTATCTTGTACTGGTCACACAGCCTTACCCAGAGCTCTGTCTGAGCACCTCAGTTCCCAAACAAGCCACAATTCTTTCGTTTGGAGTGCTTTCAGCCAATTAAAGGAAATTCCCTTAAATTTTTCAATTACGTGATGTGCATCATAAGCACTGATATTTGTATATCTGTCTAGCTCACTGTCTCCTAACTCCTTTGGATGCACTTATTTCTTATGTTGCTCATTAAAAAAAATCCCAATTACTCAATGTAAACAAATGAAGAGGAAGTGTGGGGCTTCAGTGCAATTTACTTGAACAGAAGGTAGGAAACATTAGTATCGATGCATTCCAGGACTTGCTAGCAAAGCACAACTAAATTTAGCAGCCAGAGATATTGATTTGATTAAAAATGGTTTAAGACTTGTAAATGTCACTGGAACTTAGCAAAATGAACATTATTAAATCCTTCTGGTGATGGGGAAAACTAACAAAGGGATTTGCAGTGGTTTCTGTAATTAATTGCTCTGTCATGATTTATATTAACTTACAGTACAACTCCATTAGCTCAGACCTGTCATCTCTGCTCAAGGAACCACCAAGTAATCACTACCACATTAAAGAATAAATTAGTTTTTGGCTTGGAGCCTAGTTGTAGAATGTTTCATTTGTGTCTGCTGTAGACATATGTACCTAATAAAGTTGGGAAGAATGAGTTAAAGTATGTATATATCAATGTCGGCTGACCGTATTTTAGAGATGATATGATCAGCATTGTTCATTACGCCTAATGAATCAATTTCTGTTTCTTGCCTACTGTTTTGGTGAACACCTTTTGATGAACTAAGAATCAGGGGATGACTGAAAATAGGTAGGTCTCTTGAGATCCTCCTTCCTTCACATTCTGCGGCCTGTGGCTGTAGTAATAACTTCATATGGTTTTAGTTAACACTTCATTACCCCAGACTTGGATAAATTATCCTCCTGCTTCTTCCCCAGTTGCAGACACACGGGTGAAGCCAAAGTCTTAGCTACTACTTACAGTAGATTATGGGATTTGTGAGATTCTATCAAATCATCTCTGGCTTTGATAGCTTGAAGATGTTTTAAGTGGTTTTTCTATTGGTGTGTTAAGCTTGCTCAAGAAGATATTTTACATTTCCACATATGCTGTGATGGTCTTAGGAGTCTGCAATCTACGTCTTCAACCACTTCTTGTCCCCACCCCTCCAAGTCCTGGATAAACCCCCTCAGTACCCTTGAGGCGTGTCAGTGCGTGGCCAGGACAACAGCAGTGGCACTTTGAACACGCGGCTGGCTGTTCTGCCGAAGTGTCATGTGGTTAACAAGCGTTGTGGGCAGACTTCATGACTTGTGAATGTGCATCACGTGTAAACCCTCAAAGGGTTTGTCACGCTCTTGAAGCTTTCAGTCTTTCAGCTAGCTACTGAAATTCAAAATGTGTCCTTTATTAGCTCCCTTGTTTGAACTAGTATGTTCTCCCCTCCCTTTAACCAGCATTGGAAGCCACACTGACAGCCTCGCCAGTTTTGCTGTTTCTTGGTATTTATAGGGTGTCGCGTGGGTCTCATTTCTCTTCCCTGACCTCAGTGAGAATGTTGCTCTTGGTGCATGTGTCAAAACAATAAGAAGGACATGCATCTGCCACTTAATGACAATTGCAACCAGGTCTTAGATGTTCTTGTAGCTAGGAGAACTGGGAACCTAGGTTGGTCAAGACGACTTAACATGCCTGTGAGCAAGCCAGACCCAAGAAAGCTGCCTGAATTAGTATGCCAGCCTTAATATTTACAAGCTTAGGAGTGGGAGATGAGTCAGTATGGCAACACAAGCAGAGGGAATAAACTGGCCAGACAGCAGAGATGTGGGCTATTAAGTGGATATTTTGATGAAGTGTCATGGACATTACTGATGGCTTGGAGTGATGTCGCATTTCTCTCGATCAGCTGCAACTTGAGATAGTTACAGCTGCGGTAGGGTCAGCTGCAGGGCAGACATATACTGAGAATGCTCCTAAAATATGCAGTGTTTTCACAGGTTCTACTAGACACTTATTATAGGTAATTTTAAACAATTATATATTTTATATTAATGGTAATTTCCCAGTGTCCCAGAGAAAAAGCCAAAGCCGTGCCTGGCATGTTCACAGAAGTGGTCAGGGCACAGATTTGCATGAGCCCTCCATCTGTTGATGCCAACACAAGGACAGGAAGGAGTCTCTACCACCGCCCCCACACACACTGTTTTCAGTGGATACCTCCAGTAAAACTTAACTTTTTTTTCATTTGTGAGTTTATCAGATCTCTTGACACAATGACTGCTGTGCCTTTATTTGAATGCCATAGCACAAGCATTAGGTTCAGTGGCAAGACACCATCATTTGTAGTGTCCCAGACTGCTAATCTTTAAATATTGTCACATCAGCCAGCTCTTTTCTACACATGCCATCATGACTGGCAGTGCCAATCTACTATTTATGTGGATTATGTTCAAACCATCTGTTTTAAAATAATAGTAATGATCTCTTGAATAGAAATATGTATGTTGATGTAAAAGTACAGGGCAGTGCTAGAAAAGCATTACAAAATGGATGGACATTAATTTACAAATGTTTGGTGATGGAATAGATGTATATCTATTAAATAGTCCCAGGAGGAAGAAGAAAACAGGCCAATTACGCCCCCCCATTATGTTGTTGGACATAATTTGGATGAGAGTTTGTTCCAGTGTTTGCAGACAAAGCCTAGTTTTATTTTTCAGTTTAGACCTAGTGGGTGTTTGTCAGAGTAGAGCAGTTGTGATCCTAATACCCCACACAACCCTGCAAAAAGTACAGATCCCTATCCAAACTTTGAGGTTTGGTCTCACATTTCTTATGCAAGTTTTCAGAATTAGCCATGAAATGAGGTAGTGCTTTTGTACAAACTTGATGGGAACAGGGAGGTAGAAAATCTCAAGAGAATATCAGTTGTCAGGAGATTTCAGTATGTCCTGAGTTCAGTGGGAATAGAAAATCGGTGACAATAGCTTTTCTTTTAAAGATTGATCTAAACCTCTAGCTTTAAATCTAGGCTTCTAGACTTCTGGCTCAGACCCATCACAAAATATTTTAGCGCTTCCCTTCCTTGTGCCAGGCAAAATCAGGCACTGTTGTCTAATTTGCATTTCCAAAGAACCTATAACTGCAGTCTCTACAGTGAGTGTTGAAGTGCAGAGACATTAAAAAACAATTTTTTTTCAAATCTCAAAGAATATCTTGATCTAGTTTAGGTCAGTTCCTCTTTATGGGAACACGCTCATTTCTTTAGCCAACATGGTTTTTGGCTGTACTTTCCTATTGCTAAAGCTAGCTGTTCAAGTTTTGGAACACATTTGCCAAGTTAGTGTCCAGTGTGATCATAAAAGACGAAGTGGTATATTCCTCTCTCAGATACCTGCCAGTAACATCAGAGCACTTCCCTCCTTCAAGCCAAGGGAAGATGTACTTGAAGAGGGACTAAATAATGACCACAGGATTTGTCTGTGGTTATTCATGGTAATTTAGACTGTTTGAGATAGAGGATGTACTTAGGCACATCATGCTGTGCAGCTCACCTGCCTGTGCTGCCATGGCCGTTTGTGTTACCTGGGAAGGTCTCCAACAAGAGCAGATTCCCAGAAGCCTGAGATTATTCACCTTCCTTTTTTCTTCTTGTGACAGTACTGGGGTAAGTGCTGGGGAGTCAGAGAGAGAGAGGACCAACAGATACCTAGGGTTTCTATTATACAGAGGTGAGGTGTTTCCTCTTTCTGTGCTCTTATCTCCGCATTGCAATTATTTGTCACAAAGATAAATCTCTCTTTAGAGAACGTCAAAAGAGAGGTTTCTCTTTGATAGAAGGTTGCTTGTCAGGCCTGTTCTGCTTTTCTCTTCTTTCCTACCAAGGTGTTCCACTGCAAAAACATTGGTGAAGATCGCACATATCTCATAGCTGATATCCGTGTAAGGTTCACAGGGATATCTGGACAATTGTTTCGAGCTCTCTGTATATGGGGATGTGGCAAATCTTCTATGAGTAGCTTTTGTTTTTAAGCTTTCCTTCAAAATCATAGACATTGAAAATGAGGAAAATGATGCATGAGACAGTGAAATGACTAAATCTACTGAAATGACAGTGCCTTTGACCCCTAGCCCTAAGCAGAAAATCTCAATAGGTGTCTTAGTTTATGTGTTAGGTCTTTTGCATCACTTGTCCTTGGAGAAAACCCCACAGCACTCTCAACATTCAAAAATCTCTGGTCAACCCAAAGTATTTTTAATCTTAACAGCAAGAAAAAAAAAAATCCTAGTGAATTATCTGTATATGCATCCATTTTACCTATTGCTCTGAAAACAAGGGATTTGATTTGGTTTTGGGATTCTGTTGCATTATTTTACCCATTCAAAGTTCTTTGTTGGCTCCTCTCCTTCTGCAGTCTTGCTCCAATTCCAGCTGAGTTACTGGTATTGAACCAATACAATATTGAATTTGGTGTAGCTAGTGGTAAAAATTCAAAGCGAGTAATATTTGCATTGTCAGAAATGTAGCTACATGGGACTATAGAAAGCTTTTGCCCCTTTCATATGTGCTAGCACCTGCATCTCTGCAAACACAGTCACAAGGAAAAGAAATACAATCTTAGTTATTGCCTCTTTCACATTGGTGTTTTAGTGCATGCCGGAGCAGCTCTTACAGGCAGAATAATTGATATTAATGTTGCTATTATAAATTATTATTCTGCAATCATTGCCTTTTAAGAATGGTCTGATGATTTATGCTTTGCATATAAGCACAGGTTTCTTTAAACAGAAAACAGCCAGTGAAAGTCAATCAGGTTTTGAACATATAAATTTAATCACTCATCACGCAGTAATTGATAATCTCACACATAAATATGTCATACTACCTAGTCAAAGATGCAAGCTATATATGTCAAAAGAAATAGAGTCTACACTTAGACTTTTAAAAACTAATCAAGATTTTAAATATGTTCCTCAATGATCTTACAGTCCAATAAAATCCTTGATGATAACCTGACACCAAGTGTTTTTCACTCTAGAGATTGCTCATTAATGGAGCTTAATAGTTTTTGTTACATGATACTGACATATATTACAGGTCTTGTTGGATATTTCCTTCCTTCTAAGACTGGTACCCTAATAGCTCAGAGATGAAGATGTTGCCACTTGATCAGAACGCTGTCTTCTATTTCAGCCCCTTCATGAAATGACATTGTGTCTCCACCTTCCCCCTTTTGCCTCATAAAAACAAGCTTTATTCCTGAGAAAATAAAATTCACGTATCATTTCAATTCATTCCCTTTGCCATCCCCTATTCCCTTGTTTCTCCAGCTCTACTTCATGAGCAGAGACTATTGTCCTTAATTAACTACATGGATCTATTAAGTGTCTAAACTTGACCTGAGGAGCTCAGCAGTTAGAGGGCTTGGGGACATGATGCGCAGGATCAGAATGGCAGAACTAGAAGTGGTGCACCCACATGGCTCAGTGCAGAGTATTTTGGAAAGCAACATCACCAGCAGTAGTGTTAATTAACTTTATGCTATATCAGTTAAATGCGGCAGCATCACTTCTGGCGCTCATTTTGGCTCAGGGTCTTGTAAAACTTTCTATTGCACAGTCTAGGTAACCTTACTACTTCTTGACTTCAGCCATTGGTCCATCTTCATGTTAGCATATGGGGGTTGAATTAGTTATTCCCCAGATACAAACATTGCTGCCTTTGTCTATTCCATAGGCATTTCTATCTGCTGAGCAACCTGATTTCTGGGGGTATCATTACTTGTCAATTTTTGAAAGAACTGGTGTAGTTCTTTGCACTAAGAAGATGACAGGTCTCTGCCAAAAGCAGCTTAGATCCTAGCATTTCCAAACTTCGAAATAAACACAGTACAAAAGCTGTAAATCACGCAGACACTCCTGAGCTTTGCAGAGGCATTTCTGCAGTGTTCTACCAGAGCCTGTCAGATCAGATATTTTTGGACTCAGTCTTGGAAAAATGAACTTAAAAAAATATTGCGGTAACCCAGGACAGAAGCCTAAAGCTAAAATAACTGGGAACACCATGACAAGGATGCCTTTTAACGGTGTGTTTTACATTGCTTTATATGGGTAATCTTTGGCTGGTAGAGTACAAGGGAAAAGAAAGTTGATGCTGAGAGGCATGTACAGAACCAGAGCACAGAACCTCTGCAGAACAGCTCGGAAAAAAAGCTACAAGTGGTTTGGCAAGTGATCAGGCAGTAAAGTCGTGGCAAAATTATGTGAGATGATCTCTGGAAGACCAGAGGGAAATCAGCAAGTGGGGAGAAGCTGTGCCCTTCCAAAGCAGCAGCAGTAGCAAACACAGAGACAATGGTGCTGGGAAAAATCATCATATGTTGGAGAGACTGTGGCTGCTTCTACTGCATGGAACATAGTAGCTGTCTGGAAAAGAGATCTGGAGCAGAGTAAAGGGCAGGAGACTGAAAGAGTTGTAGCCAACAAAGATAAACTGACACGGTGTTGTGGGAACTACTGAAACAAGCGAGCTGCGGCAGCTCTGAGTTGGTTAGGCTGCATCCAGGACACAGAAGAAATGTGTATTGTTTTTGAAATATGCAACAAACTGTATGCATTATCTACTGACTACTTGCTCTTGGCTACTTCTGTACAAGAGAGGTGGCGGGGGCGTAACGCGGTTCTGGGTGCTTGTTCTTCCCCACTTGAATGTTGATCTGGTAGACTCCCATAGTCCTGGCTGGGATCTGTAAGGGAACAGATGAAAGCCACTGTTTCAGGGGCGTGTGTGTGTCCGTGTGTGTGTCTGTGTATCACATCCCTGGGGCCAAGTGACAGAGGACAACAGGAGTGTCTTAGAAAAATACATATGCAGTGTTGTAAACCTATTGCTTTCATCGTGATGTGCTGTTCTTTATTACTGCTTTTATTTAGAAAGAGCACACTCTTTACTAGCAGAAGAATGAGGGCAATATCTGCTACAACTTCTTCTGAGTTATTTTTCTGGTATGTGGTATGGCTAACTCCAGCAGTTAAAGACCTGCAAGTCTGAACTAGAAACTGACCCACCTAAAAGTTTCAAGGCCGATTTAAAAGTCATGAGCGCTTACAGCACTGGTTAGCTCAGGAGTTTTGTGTATTTTTGTCTTTTGTGCATACCTGTCAACATACTTGTACCTTTTGGTCTTCTGGGAGCTGAAAATCTAGCATAAAAGAAACCAAAAGTATAGGTCCTCGTATCACACCCCAAACTCTAGGCCTCAGGGCTTCAAGTGTCACATCAAAAACATTGTCAGGAAAGATTTTGCCCTTCCTGGGGATGTTTCTGCCCGCCTCTGCTGCCCTTCCCTGGGGCTTGAGGCTGGCATGACGGGTTGATTTCTGCTGTGTGGAGCGGGGCAGTCGTGTCCATGTCTCACTGGGCAATGCTTGTGGGCAGGGAGGAGGCAGCAGGCAGCCCTCCACCATCCCCCACACGTCCTGCATCTGCATAGGGCCTCTTCTCCCCCACGCTGATAGCCAGGCAGATCACCTCTTTGCCCAGTCTCCTTGGGAAAATAATAACGCAACTTCCAAAAACAGCTTTTGGACTTATTTTCCCGTTTTCCCCTGTGTTACAGTAAGAATGAGTGGACTGAAGTGACTCATGCTGCCTGATCCCGTTTATCAGTGGCCACATGGTTCTTGCCCCAAACTGGCGCAACTTGAGGCATATTTTTCTCTCAAACACCACCAACTTGTCCCAGGGAGCTGTGGGGGTGCCGCAGTTTGTGGCTGGCCCTGCTCTGAGCCAGAGGATGCGGGGGATAGTCGGGCAGCCAGAGGTGTGCCTCTGAGTCACCGCGTCCCCTGGGCTTCTCCGAGCTTGGCACAACTTAGTCACCACCACTCGCCTGAAGCTGTTCCCCAGCTCACCCCATGGCCGCTGACGACACCCATGTTTTGTCTCCCCAGGAAACTCATGTCTTCGCACCTCAGTGAAGGAGGCGCCGCGACTGGGGGCCCCGTCAGGCAGCCCACTGATTTTAGTCACATTGGCACAGGTCACACCCCTGCAGCCAGGCGGTTCGCTAGGAAGGCCGAGAAGGCTGGGACTGACCTCTGGTGCTGGCCAGTGGGTTGGCGAGAGCTCGGCCTCAGCTGCCTATGTGAATCCCTTGTACGTCCTGCTAAAAGAGTATCTTGTCAGGAAACTTGTAGTGAGCCGTGGGAGAATTTGGCACTGGGTACTGGAGTGGAAAATATTAACAGCCTGTAAGAAGGTCTGGCTTGTGCTGCTTCAGGGAAATCATCAACTGGCGGGGGTACAATTAGTGTAGGAAACTCCTGAGCTCCTCTGCGAGGGGGCTGCGCTTGTACTGTGCTTCGGGATAGGAGTTATTGCAAAATAACATAAGCTTTTGTGATCACCCAGAAATGCAGGAAAAAGAGCACTAGAGTATTCCTCCAGTCCAAGAAAGTCACATTAAAAAAAGGCCGAAGTAACCCAGAAAAAAAAAAAGGGAAAACAAGCTCAGCTCCATAAAGACGGCACATTTAGAAAGCCATGTTAACAAACTGGCACTTAAATGGTCATGCTAAATATAAAACCCTGCCCAGCATGTATGGGCTGCAGATTTTCTGAGATGTTTGGCTTTGGCCTCATCTTGTTTTTATGTGAAATCTTAGGAGGATTTTTATTAAGAAGATGTTACACCAACACAGCACGTTTTCAATGAATCCCACTCAGAATCATTTGGACCATAAGCCATCCATTACAATGTTTATGGCACTGGTATGGCACTCAGCTTTGTGAAACAGTGGCTGTGGTACTGTTAAATGCCCATCTGGCTGCTTTTTCTCCAGGATTCTGATCGAGCAGCTTGGCTGGATGTGGCCGTGGCAACAAAACACCTTCCCCCCCCAAGCTGTGTCGCCTGCCTCTGTGGGAGGTTGCCTTCTCAGCAGTTGCACTTAGAGAAAGACTTTGCCCATTCTGCACACACAGAAGTAGAAGACAGATTATGGAATTTTCTGTTAGTGCACCGGGCTGTGAGCTGCCGTGGGTGAGAAGCGCATACCCTGCAGGCTCCTCGGTGGCTGGTGACCTTTGGCAGGAGGTACATCTGACAGTGATGGCAACTGCTTCAGCTGCATCCAGTCCAAAAATAATTGTGAATGTTTTTTTCCTATGGAACTGTGCTGAGAAAGAACAGAATGCTGTTGCTGCTCAGGTCTGACCACCACTAGCAAACAGATTCTGAAAGAGGGAGCAATGTGGAATCAGATAACTGGACTTTTTGAAATATTTAATAATCTGACTGAGAAACTCCAGGTTTGGCTTATTCTTCTCTTCCTCCAAGGCCAAATGCTATCAAAGTATATAAAACATAGAAATGAAATATTTGAGTTGCAGTTACTAAAGTTTTTGGTGGTTGTGCATGACTTTGTAAATATGAAAATGTTAATTTATGGATGCTTCGAGAGAAGAAGAGCTTTTAAAGTTATCGCATGATCCAGTGGTTTATGAGTGCTTCAGAAATGTCCTCAAAGCACATACTGTTATAAAAGTTGCCCTCAGAAAAAGAGTCCCAGTTAAGAGCTTTATTAAAATAACCTCATAGACCATCAATGCACAATGACATTATAATGTTGCATTAGATCCACAAAGTATACTTGAAAATTAGAAAATGTTAGTGCCTAAGTTAAAGGCAAAAGCCAACAACCCAGAACTGTTAACAAGAAAGTTGGGACATTGATTAAAAAAAAATCATCTGGTGAGAGTCACTTGATGTGCTAACATGAACTTTAATAGTATTTGCAATTCTAGCCTAATTAAGATTTTGTTAGGTAATGCTAATAGGCACTGAGCCAATAACTTCATTTATCTAAGTGGAACACTGCAGTTATTCAAAGTAAGTTACACTCTCATAACTTCAAATAAAGAATCTGGTGGTAAAAGCCAAGCCTGGAGTGCTGCTGTACCCCAGTGACCACTGGCTGCTAAGCCAGCTACTTACGGATGTTTTGCCTTTCCCTGGAAGCTGAAGCGTATATTAGTCGAAGTCCTGGGATAAGGTGGGGCATCAAGATGTACAGATACTTTTGTCCTCTCTTTTATTTTCCATGCAAGGTAGCCTACATCTGAGGATTGAACCAACAGAGAAGGGGCATAGCCAACCCCAGACCCTCCCCAGCTTTTGATTGATTCCTCTGGAAAATAAAAGTGTAGATGGATACTTATTTTGCAGACATCTGTGTGGTGAATACATTACAGACTTCCCAGCTGCTTGGGAGGCTGCCTACCAGCTGTGAGCTTTCATTTTTGCAGTCTTGCCTGGAGAAGCCAGTGTGTGAACGCACCCTGGTCAGCCCCAGTGCAAACTCAGCAAGGTCAGCCCAGACTGTCTTCAACAGCACATTAAATTAATCTGTCTAATTCTGTGCTGAAACAAATGAGAGCTGCTCATAGATTCCCTACCACTGGGTCTGTTGTGGGGTTGGCCACCACCAGAAGAATAATGTCAGGAAGCAGCTAGGGAGCATTAGTGTCTTAAGTGTCACTGGTGTTGATAAACTGGGTGTATACCCACAGCCAAAGAAATCTCTGTATGACAGTCAGTATGTAGCGGTGACTCTCAGAGATCTGAGCATAAACATTTTAATGTGGATTATACCATCTGCCTCCTCTGTCTGCCCCATATATCAGGAGAGTTGTCAGGGTCAGGAACAGATCCAGAGCTTCCTTCCTGTTCTCCTGCTGACAAATACACAAATAGGTGTTCTTCACCAGCCATTCTTCGACACTTCTACAGAGATTATGGATCAGAAAAGTGACAAAAGCAATCTCCAGTGCTATTATCAATGAAGAAAATTTATGGATAAGGATCAGATCACATTTTATTAATTCTGAATGATTCTAGGACCTGTGTGAATGTACTATCAAATGCTTACACTTTTTTATCACACATTTTTGCACTTTCAGGAAGACTAATTAATTGGTTTGGTCTAGTCCACGAGACTGTCACAATCCAGCAATAACTCACACATGTGACTAGCTGAATATATGTAAATAGTCTACTGGAATTTAAAGGTAGTGTTTAGTTTCTGTGCCCAAAGTGATGCTTATATTTGTTTTCATTCTGGCAGTTATTGACTAACAGATCAACTACTAGTTTGGAGATTGAATTTTTGGAATAATGATAAAGTTTAATTATGATTTAATACAATGGGGTACAGATTGTTTCTTTCAACAAAGCTCATTGAACACTTGACAAACAATACTAATTTAGACTTGAGGGGAGCCAGGTGGTAGAAAACCCTTACAAAGAGTGACCATGAAGTTGGTAGAAATTAAATTAAGTGGCAGGATAAGTGAAGGTTCAAAGGTTCAGTTCAAAAAGACAAACTCTAATAAATGTAGTTTTTGAAATAAGGTGGACTGGGGAACTATGGATTTAAATAAAAAAGAAATTTAGAATTTAATCCACATTTCAAAATCTGTTAAGAATTTGTATCTCAGCAAAAGCAGAAACACGATTTGACAAAAAAAAGGTGCCCAAACTACCTGTACAGTAGTAAGCACAAAACCGAAGAGGAATGAAAGAGAGAAGTGAAGAGCAACAAAAACTATGACTTAAAGGTCAGGATTGTATTCATAAAGCAAGAATTGCAAATAGTAAAGCTATGGTATGCTTTACAAAGAATATTAAATAGTTGTGGTTTTTTTTTTTTACCTAGAGTTATAAAGAGGAAGAGACTAATGAAAGACAAAACAGAATTACTGTGCAGCAGGATGGAATAGAGTAGAGAAATTGTGTAAGATCCCCAAAGAAGGATAGAAAAATTTGTATTTTGACATTGAGAAAATATTCAATATGGAAAGCAAAGGAAGGTCAACTAATAGGAACAAAGATATAGAAATGGAAGTGGACACTATCGCATGGAAAGTAAAAAGTCTCAAAGGGTTTAACTTGTTTAAGTCTTAGGATACCAGATAACTTCCACTCCGTTACTCTGGAGAAATGGTATCTGATTTCTCATGTGCTGTGGCAGAACCAGCTGCCAAGTCAGGGCAGTACTGCGTGAAAACAGAATAACTATATAAGAATATAAACAGAATAACTATATATGTATATACGTGCAAGTATATACACATATCTGTTTACATACATGTTTGCAATATATATTTAAGAGTAGGAAAAAGAGTATCTGGACAATTATAAGCCTAGTCTGTTATCAGTTTGTGAGTCAGGCTTAAGAATACAGTAAAGATGCAGGATGAATAGAAAATGAGATGGAATAAAACTTGAGTTAACAAAAACCATAGATTATACCAGACTAAACCAATAGCTTTCTTTCATAAAAAAAGCTGATCTTCCAAACAAAGGAAAAGTGGTATATTCAATCTATCTAGACTGATACGTAGCACTGTAATAAATAGTTAATGCTTCGTTAAAATTTTGGAATTATTTTTTCAACTGGAGAAAGGAAGATAGACAAAAGAATGGTAGATTAACACAACCAAATCTACAACAGTAGCTCAAATCAACTGAATAAAGAACTTACTGCAGAAGAGACAAAAAGGAGGGGTAGAAGTTGAGAGAAATTACTAATGGAGTTTCTTTGCAAGTACTAGGTCAATTTGGTTAAATAATTTTGGTATAAAGTATTAGTAAGACTTGTTGATGGAAACAAAAAGAATGACAGAAATATCTTCCAGCCAGAACTACACCTAGAGGTCTTATGTAGTGGGGGTGGAATAAAGCTGAACACTAGAAAATGTATGATCATACAGGGTTCCCTAGGACTGTGGATGAGAAGTCACCTGTCAGGAGTTTATGGGAAAGGAAAAACTAGCCTTATTACATAGTGAGAGAGGTATTTGCCTTAAGAACAATGAAAGATTTATGCCACTGCAGAGGCCCTAGGAAATCCTTCTGGAGTACCTTACTCTCTCCTGGTAAAATTCCCATGTCCTCTGTTCAGGAAAGACAAACTCAGACTGGAAGAGGTGCTCTGGCAAACTAAGACTCTGTCTGAAGAGACTAAAAGACACTTGCCTGTTTTGCTTAGAGAAACGAAGGCCAAAAAGAAAGATTTTTTCTTATCAAACCATCACACCAGGAAGCTGATTTTTTTGGGGGTAAAAGGAACTGCTTAAACCAACACGCAAAGTTAACACACAGGCAGCTGATACAAACTTATCACAACTTGGTGCTTTGAAGAAACACAAGGAGGACAAAGAAACATATGCACGAGGAGGGTTGTAACTACCAATAAGCAAAGACACTCAAAATTGCTGTGCTAGTCTGGTGGGACTGGCTGGAGGGCAGGGTAGGGAAGCATCCAGCAGCTTTTCAAAGGATGTCCTACAGTCCCAACATCTTTTGAAAAAAAAGGTTTGATATCTTTCCTGTCTCACAGTCTTTGCTTTGAGGAA
This sequence comes from Apaloderma vittatum, assembly GCF_000703405.1. NCBI lineage: Eukaryota > Metazoa > Chordata > Aves > Trogoniformes > Trogonidae > Apaloderma > Apaloderma vittatum. Next base: position 18,996 of record NW_009700822.1, on the reverse strand, counting down.
GCCCTTTTACCTCCTTTGGACGAAGTCATTTGGCCATTTCTGGTTATGTGAAAGAAATAGTATTGTATAATTCACCATTTTATTAGAAACGCCCTCACACACCTATGTGTGATTCCATAGATAAGACCTACGTGGATAAATTCCTGCATTTTTTGTTTGTTTTCATTTAAGATGTAAATATTTTAAGTAAGTGGTTTTGATTTATTTACATTTTTTAATTAAAAGAAAATTACAGATAAAAGATGCTATAGCAATCATCTTCCCACAAAAGCAAAATATTGCAATGTGATTAAAAGGACTCCTCAAATTATAATTAGATTTGAAATTTAATTATGACTAGAATACTTAGAATTACATTTCTGCTGAGATCTTAATCTATGGACTAAATAAGATCATCAGATTTCTGTGAAGGCTTAGATTTAGGTCAAGAAAGCAACAAAATATTGTCTTCTGTATATTCTAGTGTAGGTCTTTGTTTGTGTATTTCTGTTGGATCAAATGCCTTGTCTTTTACCTGGGTTCAGCTCCTCCAGACAAAGAGAATTGGGCCCTGGTGTTCAATAACTACAGTATTTTGCCTTCAGCTATGCAGTAAAGCAAAAGAATAAATGCCAGCTGAGATGAAACTGGTTTAGCTCCTTTTCCACCTAGCCTGTCCCCATTTTGTTTGGTCCCTCCTGTGACTAAGTGTCAGTGTCATGGTGTGTCTGCTCCACACACGTTTTTCTTGCTCAAATTCTTCCAAATCTATAGACATATTCTGTAATCATCTCCACATATGATATCTTGCCTTCAATGTAAAATGTGTCTTCTGCTGTTAAGAGCAATGCAAACTGTTGAGTAGACCACTCTCAGGTGTTTTTTATCCTCTTCTGATTTTGCTCAGAATTTTATCCATGTTAAAGTTTATTCTTCTGTTAGCAATTAAAGTAGAAATGAGGGCCCTAGCAATCAATCAGATGTCCCCTTTGGGCAACTGAAAACACAACATGCAAAAATGTCTCTCCTCATAAGTTTGCAGTCAGACTGGGGATCCCAGCTACAAATGTTGGAGTAAATATACGTGCATATTCATTAGTCAGCTACCAAAATCAAAACATGTCTGAAAAACATGAAGTAAAACAGGGCTGACTGATAGGCTGAATCTAATAGGCCTTTATCACTCAGTTAAATTTAGTACAGATTAACAACATCCGGAGAGAGAAACCATGGCTGATCATCTGGTTAGATTCATTGGTTGTGTTCATTGGGTTGTACCTTGGAGCTTGTCCTGGTGTTATTAAGCCTGAGTAGAAAGAAATCACAGGACGAGTGGCTAAAGAGCCCTTAGGTCTTGTAGAGAATGAGTGGCTGCAGGATGATTCCCAGGAGTACACTCTTCATTACTGTGTTTTGTCTAGGATCAAACAATTCCTCTGCACCCTTTGAAAAACTCTTCAGATGTCTAATAAATTTGCCTTGCTGTCATGACAAGTCACTGACATAAAAGAAGTTTTGTCCTTCCTTTTCCTTCATCTTTTCTGCCTCATGGTACATGGGCATCAGTATAAGACCCTGGATGAGACCTGAGCTTCTCCTACGTTTAGCTCTGCTCCTTTATTTCCTCCATGTTCAAGACCACCATACCTCTGTGGAAATAACCTAACTTGAATATGAGGGATGACAGAAGGAGCAGTTGGGGTGCGATTTTAGAGACTTAAGACTGGCAGCTTGCCCCTCTGAGGGGAATGTGAAAACATTGGTCCCGAACATTTTTCATGTTGCATTTTAGAAGGATTGTGGGATTTAAAAAACATAAAACCTCATGTTGTTCAAATTATCTGATGGAAAGATGTCAGAATTTGCTGCTGTTATAAATTGACACAAGTTAATTAACTTCAGTTTTAATGTCTCCATTATATCAGAGTGAAGTAGTTTATCAAGTTTTTAATTGGCTTTAAAATAAATTCCAGTTGTTTTAAATTGTCAACATGTCATTCAAGTTTAGATACTGATGGAAAAGGCCTTGTATACCTTTTACACAAAGGACTTTAATGTTACAAGATGGTTATGGAATGTAATTCATGGGTATGCATGCTAATCTCTTCACACTTGGATTAGTTTGTCTGGCCATCTCAAATTCTCATTAATCTCTTTCTCTCAAGTAATCCAGAAAGCAGAAGCAATGTAAATGTATTTTGAGTGACCAACTGCTATAAATATCGAATGGGAAACAGTAAAAAGTAATACGCTCACCAAAAGACTCACAGAACATAGACCAAAATAGCTTTTTTCACAACCTATTCATCAGGCAGGATCAAATAACAAGCACGTTAAAGAAAAACTGGTCAGTGGCAATTTTCAAACAGAAGGAAGGGTGACATTTACCAAACATAATGTTGGCAATAGGGAGTTCTCCTTGTTCCACACTTCTCCTGACTGAACTCAAGGGCCAATCTAAAATAACAGGCCACAATGCCAGTAGGAAAAAATTCTTCCACATGCTGCCACATGAGGTGTACCCGTGAGGTATCGAATGGGGTGTGCTGAGGGGCCAAAGCTCTGGCAGGAAATGTGCTAACAGCAGAGCATGTTGCCCGCAGCTGTTCTGAACATGCTTTTGCCCTATTTTATTCTCTTGCTGAGGTGTAACCTTGGACATCTCGGAGCAGTTCATTTCTGATTACCAAGCTGTTCTCAAACACGCGTGGTTAATGTGGGAGAACCCAGACAGTATTACCCAGTTAATCAGGTATTTCTTCCCTGCCATATGAAAAGTGCTTTTTTTTTTAATAAGGAGAAAGTGTTGATGGTTTACTTTGTTTTGCCTTCCACATTCAGGTTGTATCTGATAACACCTGTATTCTTGGCTTTACCTTATCTTAGAAATGCTCGTAGAAGTGTCCTTTCAGTCATGTGTACTGCAGTGGAGAAACTGAGTCCTGCTGTAAGCTCTTCTCAAACCTGTTGCTGGATCCTCATTATAATATCTACTTTCTAATTCAAGATAACCAGCCATTTGAAATGATGCTGTAGTAACCCTGTGGTACTGCTCTGATTATAACCTATTTGTGTTTTCTCTGTTTTCTCCCAATTGCTCAAAAACTAATGAGCGTTCCTTTCAAAGATAATGTATTGACCCTATTTTAGAAATGTTTTTGGCCTGCTACATTGCTCTTTTCAAGGTAACCTTGATATTGTTATAGACATACATTATAATTTTTTATGCTGGAACTATCTATATTGATTTGACTGTGGCCTTTGATCCAATAAATCACAACATATTGCTATCTAAGTTTCCCTCAATTTGGCTGAGTTTAACTACAGTAGAATGGTTATCTGGCTACATTAGAGAGCAAACACCAGTCATTTTGTTTAATGGTGTTGGATCTGAGGTGAAAATGTTACATGCGAAGTTACCTCAGGAGCTAATTAGAGGGCTTTTACTTTTGCAGTTTTTATTAATGACCTGTCGACGCTGTATAGTTCATGAAATATTCTGTACATCTACGTGCTGGTGATGTGACCTTGTACACAGCAAGAGCACAGATAAGGTATCAGACCTTGACTGTTCTAACTCAGAATTTATGGAGTGATTTTCACAATTCAAAGATACAATTTTCTGCAGAAATAAATTGGCTTAGAGTCTTAGAAAAATATAAAACATGTAATTAGAGGGGTTGTCTCTTATTCTACAACAGACCTAGGTGAACTGATGTGGAAAAGAATAAGATTTCTCTCACCTCAGAAAATAAATCCACCACTGAAAAAGCCAAAACTACGTTCCCTCTCTCCCCCACCCAAAGGAAATACTGATAAAGCTGGAAGGATCTAGATCTTAATACCTCCACAGTCCTTGAGATCTAGGAATATCTCTCAGCCTACTAGGTACATAGTAGTTGCTACACAATAAATATCTAAATGCAAAATTACTAAAACTCAGGAGTAAGGGGTCCAGGCTTATTGATTTCTCATGCTGCAAAACGTTTGAATCTTTTAATTTTGTGTCCAGTTGCTACTTGGGGCAGGAATTGTAATATGAGGACTGCAAAAGAAAGAAACTAGTGCCATGTTACACATAAGCCTGTAAAAACAACCCGTATCTTGCAGATTGTGGGCCCGACTGTGCAATATGAGAGTCTCTGATGGTTTCTGTACTGATTCTCTACCCTTATGAAACCTCATTTCTTCTCTCACTATTTGAGTAAGTTACAAATGAGATGACCAGATCATACTTGTGCTTATTGGTTCGGTCAGAAAATGCTACACAGTCTGGCTGAGGTGTAGGCTTTCAGCACAGGCCTAGGTACCAGTGAGGAGCAGTGTAATAAACATAATATTGGTTCATATCCAGCTCCCAACTATAATACTGTCACTACAATAGCCCAGATCCCCTCAGTTGGACAGGATTGATCAATGCCTTAGATCAGAATTTGGTTTATGGCATTTTGGATATATTAAGTGAGAATGCAAATTTACCTATTTTGATATCAGTAGATATTTTGCTGTTGACTTTAAGGTGTCAATCCACTTGCTCAAACATAGAAGTTTAGTGCCATTTTAGATATTCTAGATTATCCTGTTAGACCTCCACTTGCCATGGCAGAGTCAGGTGGGTCTCCTCTCTCATATCCTTCCCTATGACATCTTCAATAAGCCAGCACATCTCAAACAGCTGCGGTGACAGTGGGGTATCCCAATGACAGCAATCTGTTATTAAAAATGGTAATAGGACCCAAAACACAGAAGGGTATATTTAAGTGGGTAGGAAGGGAATAGTGAGGGGGATTGCTATACCTTGTAGCTTTCCTGATCTGCGCTTTTCAAGTCATAACACCTTATTTTCTTCTTGCATAAACTGTATTTGCCAAAGGTCATCTACAAATCAGCCCTGGATATGGTCTGGCTCTGTTTGCAGTTTTAGCAACTGTTGTGATTGTGATCCAGAAAAGAGTCAAGCACATACCTGCGAAGTTGTTTTCAAACCAGACACATTTTAAGATTGGGGTTGTTTTGGGGGTTGGGTTTTTTTTTTTGAATATAGAACTCTCTAGTGGTAGCACTATCAGTATTTAGCTATTCTTTTTTTTTTTTTTTGCCAAGGATTTAGCTTGTCTTCTTGTAATTTTTGCTCTTTTTTTAGACAGTAACGTGGGAAAAACATTCTCAACAGCCTTTAATTCTTGGCCTAAACTAGGTGTACTATCCAAAAATCTATTAACAAATTATATAGATATGTAAGGATCATATAGTGCCAGTATTTGAGAATGATACTTGAAGTTTACAAGGTTGTTTCATGAAACTCAGTGGAACCTGGATCTTTCTTTAAATATGTTTGATGGTCTCATTCATGAGCAAATTGTTTAACCATACTAGCATGATTCCTCTCCTCTTTCTTTCTGCCTGTCTTCCTCTCTTCTCCTCCTCTAGTTTTTCAGAGGGCTAAATTTTTGCTTCACTAGATTGCAGAGAGGATTAATTATTTTGTGTCTAAGAGTGTTTGAAATTGAACATGGGCGTATGTTTTTCCTTAGGTATTCAGAGCCTCTGGTTGCATTTTTTGGCCAAACAATTTAGGAAAGTACATGTTTTAATAACACTTTTCAGTTGGACTTGTATTCCAAAGACAGTTTAACAATTCTGAGAATTGTATTTGATAGCTGCTTGCACAAGTCTGTATTGCTGATGGAGGGAATTCCTTATTTAAAAACCAATATGCTAGTTCATATCTTCTTCAGCTCATCAAGGGATGAATCATTAACTCTCTCATCTCTCCCTGGTCACTTGGATTATGTATAAAGATATACTGCTTTATATTAC
>NW_009700822.1:0-13187 GCF_000703405.1 Apaloderma vittatum | reverse complement strand
GCTGCAGATGGTTTTGAGGCTTAAATAGGCAGAGAAGAGAGAGAGATATAAAAGACAGAAGTGCTGGAAGCTATCACTTGTGGAATGGGAGCATGGAAGCTTAACAATTATCTCTTTTTCACTGACAAAAAAGCTCATCCTCTGCTATTTTCAAATTATTCAGCAGCTCTTGCTGAGACATGTCCTCAGCTTCTACCTGTATCCTCTACAGTATCACATGTGAAAGAATGTGCTTCATTGATATAATCTTGGCCACACAGTCTTGTGTGACTTTGGGACTGCATCTCAGTCCCCAACAATGGGAACTCCAACATAAAAAAATTTTTAAAAGTTTTGTTTATTCCGGGAAAGTGTTACCTTGTCACACTGGCAGTACCAACTCTCAAGAGCTTTAGAGGTTGAAAAACATTTCTTTAGTTTCTCTTTTCCAGTGCCACTGCTACAAAAAAATAAGAAAATAAGGTGGGAGGAGGAAGAAAAGGAGAAAGTATATTGAGGATGTGATTTAGGTACTGAAGAAGAAGAGGGAGAGAAAAAGCCGGTAGGAGAGGAGAAAACAAAATGTAAATGTGGAAGTCAAATTCACAGACAAAATGACTTTGAGTAGAGAGAGAAAGATTTGACCTCTGAACAATGTGATAATATGTTATCAGCTCTTGAGAAGCTCACTACAGCAGGGAGCCGTGACCAGAACAGAAACAGATCAGTCCCCCTCAGGAACAGCACATCTGGCTGTTCACGTAACAGAATTGTCTGTATGTAGTGCAATTTCTGGTGGTTACTCACTCCATGGTAGTAAATCCTAGACACTCTATTCAGGACAAAACCTCTAAATGCTATGTGGATGTATGAGAAAAAACAGGTTTTGCTTCAAACACAGTTCAATATCTAAAGCTCCAGAAGCACAATTAAGTTGCAACCGTCTAACACGTTGCCATGATGGCTCCCTGCATACACGCTCTTAGTCATCGTAATGTAAACTTGTGTTCTTAAACCCACTTCACTGAGGTTTAAGTTAGTGCAATTTAACTTGCATGTGCTGTGGCTTAAAACTATGCAAATTACTACTTTGGCTCAGCTAGCACGTGGTACTCATTAAGCTGTGGCAATTTGATTATGCATCTGAGCCCAAGACAAGAGACAACATATGGCTGCAGACATAACTGAGGGTGTTTCAGGAAAACCAAGGGACAATGTAGGTCAGCACGGTAGACGGTGGTCTCAGCACTCTGTGAGTTTAACCACTGACAAGTTTTTCCAGATTTCACAGGGAAGGAATGTTTTAAGAAGAAGTTCGAAAAAGAACACTGAAATAACTTTCATCTATGACTGTGACCGTTTTGTTTTCAAGGCTGTGAGGACAACCGATAGGACAAACCAGGAAAGCATTCGTTTGAAATTTTAATAGGCCAGACAGGGTTGAGCAACACGTTAATGAAGAAGAGCTGATAGGAAGTGTGAGTGAGATCAGCTATAAGGTTTGTTTAGAATAACAACAAGTAGTTTTCTGTTTGATGTAATAAGGGAGGGATGTCAACAGAAGAAAATGAAAAAAGGGAGTGAAATAGTTAAATGAAAAAGGCTAGAAAATAATTTTTGCCAGGCATATTCTTAATGGACATGAGGATGATTGCTTTTGTCAAGGCCAGAGAAAAGAATGTTGCAGTAATCAAGATGTGCTGTGATTAGTGGATGGAAAGAGCTATATATTAGAGCTATTTTGCAGAAAGAATCTGCTAGACAGAGACATGGCCTGAAGGGGTGGTTGTAGAGAGAGATTCAGCTCTAGGATAAAACCTTCTAATAAAAGTTTAAGTTTACAGGTAAAATAGAGGTTTGTATTTATGCTGACTGTTCTAACAATGCTAATAAATCTTGGTTCAATATGCAACATGTATTTTTTCCTGCTCAAACTTGAGTTTTGCCCCTGAGGTTTACCAAAAATAGAGCATGTGAAGGTTTATTTCTTTATTTTTTCCTTGCTTCCTTTGTCTTTCTATAAACATCTGTTTCTCATTTTATCATGAATTATGAGGCATTTTTCTTTGTAGCTGCTCCTTTAATTTGATATCAGTCATCTTGTGTTAATCATGTGATGTGCATTGCAATGCTAACTACCTTAAGTGTAACACTCTTAGCCTGGGTGAGCTCAGGGTCACCCTTAGGTAGATGTGACATACACAAGAGCTTCAGACTCACGTTTGAAGGCCATCTCCTCCCGTCAAGCTGCTGTGTCGCTGGTCTGGCAGGGTACCAAAGGGCATGCTCTGTACATGCGACGTACCAGTTGCTGCATGATAAATGCAGTCAGATCATGGTAACTACAGGCACACACAGCCCATGTGCTGTGCTTACAACTTACCAGTCACCCCCAGATTGTAACTTGCCTGTGTCAGCATTTAAAATAGCAGTACACTGATTCTTCCAGGTGAGAGTGTAGGTCTGAGGTGGAGAGGTTTGGCGAGGAAGAAGCGTGAGACAGAAAGGAAAGTGAAGTGGATGGAGGGAGCTGTAGAAGTGACAGGAGGAGTGAGGAGGCATGGGGACAGGTAAGAATTTGAGTGGGGCACCAGTTTGTAGTGACGGGAGATGGGCCCAGGTAGGGAAGCCCAATTGAAGACATGCCTCGGACAGCTCCCAGGTGAAACAAAAGGAAACTAACATATTTTTAAAGAGACAGACTTCTGCAATAAAATAGTGTAGGGCCCTGATGAAACTGGCAAGAGAGGGATCTACAAGCTGTGCCAGGAGTGGGACAGCAAAACATGATGTTGTGGTTTCACAGCTCTTGAGATCCATAGCCAAAAGTCAGCTACGCGGAGATTTTTGATACAGCTCTCAGCTCTCAAGTTCTTCACTGCAGATATTCACTAGATGCCTTTGCAAATCTGTCTTGATTTCATTTATAGCTCTTTGGAAGAAGTTGTATGGGGAGGCTTACACAGCCTGCAGAGACCAAATATGAGTCCTGGTCCCCTTCCTGCGAAGCTCACCAACACTCACAAGGACAAGCCATGACTCTTGGTTTGTTTCTTTCGTCACATATGAGGAAGATGTGATTGAATATTCAAACCATAACCTTCCCTGACTTCAGGAGCTAGAAACATGCAGAAATCGTTCATAGCAGGGCAGTCTGGGCAGGATCAGTTTTAAGTAGTGCTGTTGAAAAGCTCATCTTCCTAGAAGTGGAATAAAAGCATCAGTGTGGCCAGAGCAGGGACTAATTTCATCTCAAACATGGAAGTGCCATGCGACATTGAACACAGGTGAAGTTCTATGAAAACATTGAAGGTAAAGAGCATGCTAGAATTACACAACAAAATAAAGCAAAGATTTAGTTCTCTAGAATTTAATCTCTAACAATGAAAGCTTAGAACTGCTCATCATATTCGATATGAATTGCTTTGCGTGAGTCAGACAAACAGGATTTCAGCCACAGGAGTGAAAAACAAACTGTAAAAACCATAAAAAGATGTAGGACTACTTATTTATAGACATGCATATTAAGAATGCAATAAAAACTCACAGTACAAAGTCAGTAGACAGGCTTCAAACATCAAAATGGCCAGCTCTACAGCTCTAAGTTTTTTCTGAATTATGGTGAGCCCTAAAGACGGCCTAAAACCAATTAACTTTTTTTAAATTTTTTTATGTTTTAGAAATGGCCAAAGAGATCTCTTTGAAAATATATTGCCAGAAAAAAAAAAACAAAACTCCTAGAATTAAACCTTTTGTGAGAAGCTTCAGCCTGGAGAAAAATTTAATGGCTGAGCTATAAAGCACTGAAAACTTTCATAAAGGGGTTCATAAAGGAACACCAACTGACCCTGAACCCAAGGAGGTCTAGCAAACTCCACAGTAATAAACACAGGGCCTAGTTAATTTTCACTTAAGGGGTGTATGACATTTGAGTAAGATGTAGTTGCTTTATGTTCACTTTCAGCACATATGTCCAATAGATATAAATGACGGAGGGGGATACTGCAGTCAAGAAGTCTACTGTAAGTTACAGCTGGTCCTAAATGAGGTTATAAACTCCGTTAGCCAGGGATTTTGCTTTTTCATGTGGTTGTAAGGTATCTAGTAGGACTGGACAGTGAGATCCTTTTTATTTACATCTTCTACTTCTTTGCCTTCTCTAGTCTAGAAATAAATAGTGTTGCAAGTGTATACACCTCACTCCTAGAGTAGTTACATTAAAATATAAGAAAGACTGTTACAGCTGTTTTCACTGCTTTAATGTTCATCCCATGGGAACTGCTAAAACCTAGACTATACTATGTCTTTGCCTGAATAAATGAATTAAATGTAGCATTTTAAAATAAAATTCCATGATTTGGATTAAATAGAAGTAACTGTATGCTCACTCTCTCTATAAATATATATGTTAGTTTTATGGAAATACTCTATTTTTGTGTTTCTCTGTGTTTAGTACAGGCATAAACACATGTAATGTGTAAGGCTTGAATATAAGGCAGAGAAATTCTTCAGTTTCTGTAATCACTTAGACATCATCTGCTCTTTATAACACATTTTCTTACACTTGGAGGTGTTTCTGCTGTTGGTGGCTTCAGAACTAGTATTTCACCTAGAAGAGAGGCAAAACCTATTCCGGGTCATTGCCTTCTCTTGGCCATTGAGGGATGCTCTTGCATTAACAAGACATTCATGCAGGTACTTCAGTCTCATCCCCTCTCTTCAACACCACCTCTCTCTCCCTCACCTTCCTGCTCTCCCCTGCCAACTTTTGTCACTGCTGGCCTTCAGGCTAGAACTCCTAGTACAAGTAAGATAGAGCTTTAAAAAAGATCCAGATTTTCAAGCATGCTAAATTTAATTTTAAATTCCTTATCTTAGCATTGGTCAGAATTCATTCCTAAAACAGAGAAAAGTGAAGGAATGGCAGATGTTTGTCAAGGCTATATTTAGGAAGTCATTGCTTAAATGTGAAAATCAGTTATACTTTAACCATGAGTGAGAAGCAAAAAACCCCATATTCTTTCCTCTATATGTGTTTGCAGAACACTTCTCTTTTTTCATCTGCAATAATGATATGTTCCTTTACACTTGCCTCTACTTGGTTATCAGTAATGTATTGTGGGTCTAACAATGGTGCCTGTTTTCACAATACTTTGTGGAATAATGCCATCCATCCCCATGGATTCATTGGTTCATGAAGCTATTGGTGAAAGGTGGGATAGATTTACTCAACTTTTCAACATAATATTGCTATTGTTCACTGCTAAGGCATGCATAAGGAATGGCCTTTAGTGTAAACAGCTCAGCCACTGAGCTTAGTGATTACTATGAGGGGTCTGTTTGAGGTGAGTATTTCTAGTTCTTTGATATATGACTCATTAAACCCACTCTATGTAAGTATTGTTTACAGTGCTTGCTGCGCTGCTGGCTTTCCTCTGAGTACTCATATTTAATTTTAAAGGTATTTTGCCGACACTCAGAAGAAGTCTTTAAGTGCCTAAACCACTCTGACATTTTTCACTATAAAGCATTGGCAGAAGAGTGAGAAGGAGCTGGGAGTTTCTTACAACAAGAGAAATGAACTTTTGTCTCTACAGACTTCCCTTTGAACTCACTAACCTCCTGTCAACAGAAAGCAAACAGTCAGATAATAATCTCTTCTCAATTTCTCCAGCCTTTTGTCCTCCCCAAGATGCAAGGGTTGGCCTTGCTCCTCAGTGCATGCCTTGCTAACAGGAGGCAGAGCTCGGGAAGATAACTACATAGGACTATCATGGCCAAAGTTTATTACATATCCTAAGTTCATATTAACTTCTGTGCTTTACACCTGCACCAAAACGATCTAAATTGTAGATTACCTTTTTTATTAATGGGTTATGATTACATGGGCCCGTTGTTTTTACTCAGAACCAAACCAGCTCAGATCATGATGGGGCTATAACAACAGAACAATCCATTTAATTGGTGCCTTGTTGAAATATACTCCTCTGTCTGTGGTGTGATTGCTGTGGAGCAGAGCCTGCACCATTGATTTCATTCCCTCCAATCAATGGATAAATGGCACATGTAGTCAGTTTTAAGAGGCACACTTGTTGTCTACACTTTATTCACAGTGGTTAGCCACTGTGAATCAATGCCTGCTACAATAAACTCCTGTTAGCTTGGCCTTTACTAGTTCCATGCTGCACTTTACTCAACTACGCCTTTAACTTTGCCTTTGGAGTCTCTATTTTTCTAAGTTTAAAAGGTGGGTTAGTGTCTAGGATATTAAGTAAAATGAAAAATGAAAGGAAGGTGGAATGGTTGAAGACAAAGACTAGAAATTATGATAAAAGTTCTAGTTTGGTTTCTCTCTGTCTTTCACTGTGGCCACACTACCAGAGATAGATTGATCTTGATAGACATACCTTCTGTACCATACCCTCTGACCCTGAGTCTGATTTTAGTGCTGGTGGAATGAAATCCTGGAGGAATACAGAAGAGGTATCGTAAGTTCAAAAGATTGTTTAGTGTTCCCTATTCTTCAATACTTCATAGATTTTAGTAAGATTTACTCTTCCTTGATTGATGTATTTGTTTCCTAGACAGACCATTTTTGAGTTCATGTTGCTCTTATTAAATTAACATATTTGTATCTTTATGGTAGTTTCTTCCCCCCTCTACCCACCCTCCAATTTTATTTTCTCCCCTGAAACTTTTGAATAACTTTAAAGCTTCTGTATAGGAGTTGGATATTTTAATACTGTTTTTATATACCTGTATGAGAACTTTTATCATTTTGATTTAAAGTTACAACTGTACAGAAAAGATGTTGTTCAGGTAACTTGGGAATAACCTGTTGAAACTGGCTAATAACTCCAGTGTATCTGATGAATTCGTGAGCGGGGATTAATTGTTGTTCAGGAGAATTTTTAGCTATACAGCGCACACCATTTGAGGGAACATTCAGAAGATAAAGTCAAGAGGGAGAACCTTGTCCCTAAAATACGTTTATGATTTCCTGCCTCAAAATCTACACCCTTCTGGAGCCCTTTTGTAAGTTAAATCTCACCTATCATTACTAGCTTATGTTGCCTACATTTCTGCTGAAGTTAATGTGTGCTGACATAGGTACAAAGGTAGTACTTCTTAACGGGAGTGAATGATTTTTTGCACAACAACTCCTGCATACGAGACCCAAACAGGACATTGTTTGTGTGAGTGTGTGTTTGAGACCTGCCACCTGTGAGTGAGCATTCCAGCAGTCACTAGTCTATAACCGTTTATTCATCATTAATGCTGGAGGCTTTCTTTTTTTCCCTTATTACCTATTCTAGCACCTTCCAGAGTTCTGAGTTTATACAGGGTGGATAAAACTGTGTGAGGCAGGTTTCTACGTTCCTTCATCACTGTAGAGCAGTACTTACTATTTTTGCAGCCATAAATAGTAGAAACAGGTGAGAATTTTTATTTTATTTTATTATGTTTTTCCCACTGGAATACACCAAAACTCATGGAAATTCAAAGGTTTCATGGGGATGAACTCTAAATTCTAGTGAAGTCCAGGTAAGATTCTATCTTGGATGTCTTTCTGGGATTTTTGTTCCTTTAATTTTGCCACTTCTGTGCTGTGTTCCTCACCAGCCTGCCTCTGAGTCAGGAATCCCAGACTTCCTAGGATCTGCAACTCCTCTTCAAGAGAAATATACGAGTTTTCTCAGGTTTTGTTTCAAATCTATGAAAAGAAATGCTGAGTTCTCAAATCCTTTATGGATTAGACTTATTTTTCTCTGGTCATCTTGAATCATTACTCTTTATGGGTAGAATAGTTGTTTCTCAATCCTTTTGAAACAAAAGTTGAGCTGCAAAAACATGAATCTACGAAAAGGAGCAGTAGTATGTAGCTATATAACAATAACACCTAGAGACTTGTACTCTGTTTTTTACCATGTCACAGCCTCTGGATGCACATGGGTGCACAACAACAGCCTCTGTTCCAAGGACCTCACAGGAAAAGTGTGAGGCAATAGCAGGTGATATACATAAGGCAGGTGGACACAACAGATAGTTTAGAATTGCTTCAGGGTAAACAGTGTACAGAAAATATCTGTTACTGATAGAAGTTCACAGAATCACATCTATCCATTGAATATTTATATGGCCTGAGCTATGCAGTTTTCTCTGGCTTCTGGATTGAAAAGCACATAAGTGCTGTAAGTACATCAAGATAACTCTTATTCATCAGCTATTGTATCCACTTTATTGGGAGGCAAGACACAGAGGAGGTTATGATGCGTGCAGAAAAACACAGGATCAGAGCAGAATACAGCATCCAAGACTTGCAGTTTCTTGCTTTCACACCAAGATGCACCACCTTCAGGGTCATTGTCCTTGTGATTCTGTGTTCAGTTGGCCAGGAGCACTTAAAGGCATCTACACTGCCAACTGCGAGAGTGTAGGCAAGCAGTGGAGAAGCTGATAGTCCTTATGATCACCAGTAATAAAGTGATGATCTCTTGACCTTCACTCTCTTAAGAGAACAAATGCAGTTGTCAGCATTGGAGTTCATTGGGTTCGTGGAGGCAGTGGGGTCCCATCATTCTGCGGTTTGTTCTGAGTCCGGAATAGGTCCCATATCTGTTCTGTGATGTCCTATGGTGACAAGATATTGGTGCTTCATAACCTTTAGTAAGACTTGATAACCCTGGGGACCTCTTATAATTCCTGTATTCCTAATGGGTTTATGTCTGTAGTTCACCTGTACTGCAAAAAAAAAGAGAAATCCTCTTATTCCCCTACAGATGGTAAATCAGAAACTGTCTTGATGGTGGTTTGTGTCATTCTTTTACTCTACTTTTTCATGGCTTACCCTTTTATTTTTGTTTTGCTACTACTGAATAATATGCAGCCCTACAGCTCTGGCACAGAGAACCTGATGAAAGTGAACATATAAGAAAAATATTAGTGGCTGCACTCTTCATTGCAGGGGTAATGGCCATTGACATTAATGGGAATTATGCATGTGTGGAAGAGGAGTATGGCCCCTTTACTTAATAGAGCCCTTAATATGTTTTAGTGAGCCATGGTGGTGTTCTAAATATCATGAAACCCAAAGGAGATAGAGAAAACAGCCTCTGGCACTGATGAGCTGGATTCATTGCCCCGAGGTAGACGGCTTTTCAAGAATATTCCAGTTTCTTCTCATCTGGCAATAGTTGTGGATGCACTATTCATTGACATCAAAAAAGAAAAGGTAAGGAGAGTGGACAAAATATTGGGAAAAGAAATAAATAGCAATGCAATATGCAGATGTCGGACTGCCACATAAAATGTAAAAGTTCAAAGCTAGGCATTATACTCCCATACACATGTATATATAGTTTTACACATACAGTATTTTTGTCTGCCTTTTATTCAAATTCTGGTCTAGCACTGCTTTACACTATGTTCTGTTTTATGAAAGTAAAATGTGAAAATCTACTGATAAGCCAAAATAATAAAAACTTTATGGCATGTGAGGGCTATTTTTTTATTATTATGTTTTAACCTTGATCGTGTTATAATAGTGAACATATGTATCCTTGGCCTTAATCACCTTGTCGAGTTAAAGTGTATATTCAACTTCATTTACATGACATATGATCTAATGCTGGAGAACAACAATACCATTGTAGTACTAATTGAAAACTGTGAGCTGAGAGCCAGAAGAAACCACTGGTCTGATTGCTGAGGGTCCCAGGGAAAGGGATTTATTCCCACACCTGCAGTTGGTCCATAACACTAACATTGTTACCAACATCTGGGTCTAATCAGCACAGAGGCCTTGATATGCTGCTCCTGTGGCACATAAATTTAGCATTATATTCATTTTAAAGGCCCCCTCTTTCAGTTTTTTAAGGACAAGATAGATTCATGGCTCCACGGAGTCTAACAAAGTAGAAACCACAAACAGAGTAAGTTACTGCCAGGTTTCTTAGACCATACTTACCTAGTATATGCCACTTAAATAATGGAATTTTATGCTCAGTTCTGGTTTTCAAAAATGCATCTCCACAGAATGCAAAGTTCAGCTGAGAAACCTTGTTTAAGGTAGAAAGCAAACACTCTGCCAATTTGCATATATCAGTTCTTATTGTGACAAAAATGCATCTCCACAGAATGCAAAGTTCAGCTGAGAAACCTTGTTTAAGGTAGAAAGCAAACACTCTTTGCCAATTTGCATATATCAGTTTTTATTGTGACATCTGAGCCACAGGGATGGCTGCAGATCTGGTGACGGTCCTAGAGAAAAAGCGCAGCTGTGCTGGTATCTCTGTCTGATCCCAGGGCTAGCGAGAGGTGGACAACGCCATCCTTGTGGGAGAGGGTACCATGGTCTTCCCAAATGGTGCTCTGGTTCAGAGCAGGACAGGCAGAATTTCAGGTAGACAGAATCTCAGGCTCACTTTTCCAATCAGTGAAGTGCCTCTGTGCTGCCATCCTGCTGTGTGTGTCCCTTATGCACACGAAGGGCAGCGGGGAGCTTAAAGGTGAGGTGCTGCTGTTGGAGGCTCAGCTGGGCGCTGCATGGTTCTCTCCCCTCATACATGACAAGTACGTGTGAGGTTCAAGACATGATCTTGTGCGCAGAGCACTGCTTTGGCACGCGAGAAAACTGGGCTTCTTTTGCAGCTCAGCTTCTTGTGATTTATGCTTGAAAATACACCATGCCTTCCTTTCCTAATTCTGAAAGTAGGCTTGCCTCACTGGCTACCGTGAAGCTACAAGCCCATTCATAAACATGATGAAAGTATCCAGAGCAAATGGAAATTGTACAAAGAGAGAGAGAAAAAAACTAAGACTGGAAGCCAGGCTGCCTAGGCCAAAGAACAAAATTTAATTCTTCACTCATTGAGGATAACCAGTGATTATTTTTGCTAATGCATCCCTTGGCTGTCTCTATAACTATCTAGCTAACTGGCTGTTCGCCTTTGTATCTTCATGTATTTTCCTGGAAAGTCTGTAGAAACAATGGGACAGACACGGATGCTCTTACAGAAGGCGAGTATTTTTTTCTGTCTTCTTTTTCCATACCTACAGACCTTTAACATCTGAAAATGGTGTATATAATCACATAGATAAATTTTGTTAGCAGATCCAGAAATTCATGATTTGCTCCCACCTTTGGCACTGATCTTTTGTAGAAGCAAGGAGTTCATTTAACTGCTGCCTCTCTTACCTACTGTGCATTTTGGGGATAAATAGTGATACAGAGCACTGCCTATCTAAGGTTTCAAGATAGAAAAATGGCACAGAGGTGTAATGGAGGCTTAACATTGAGCCACTGACTAAGGTGTAATTATATGAGTTGGCTGAAATGTAAGGTTTCATTTTGGTCACTCTACTGTCAAGAAGAATGTTAATTTCATGAGAAAACCTATTTATTGTAAAGGCACAAAATGTAGAGTTTTGTAACATCCGCAGACTTCTCAACACTAGTGGGATGATGGAGGAGAGAGGAATTTCCTTTTATTACTAATAACTCCAGGTGGAATTTTTAAACTGAGGACTCATAACTTAAAACCAGAGGAGGTCAATGGAGATATTAACATGCTGAACCAGATTCTCATCCACTATAAATCAAGATAGCACTATTAAGTTCGGCAGAACTACATTTCAGCCCACTTGAGGAGAATGTGCATTATTTATGGTATGGCTGCAAATTCTGTCACTTGATTAACCGTAGAAATGTGTTCTGGCACTAGCAATTGGTTTTGGTAGTACGCCAGTTTTCTGGCTTTGAAGGATTTCCAGTAGCCAAAGGGGAATTTTAGCACTCAGCGTTGCCCTACCTCCACCGGTCCATGGTGGATTTGTCCCGTTTCCCTTTTGGCTGCACCGATCCATTTTCAGCCTGCTGTGGTTCGGCATGGTGCTGTGATCCCACGCCCAGAGCCCGTGGAGCTGCTGAGTCTCACTCCATGCACTCAGCAAGATCTGAGCTGGTGGGGAATGGAATCCGGAGGAGAACCGTGGGGTAGGATTGTCAGAGACACGCAGTTTGTACCCTTCCTCATTCTTGTTTCATTTGCCACCATGAGAGTGAGTGTCTACTGTAATGTTTTTCTGTACTCCTGAGCAACTTTGTGACCAGAATGAGAAATCTGAATTTCAATACCTGTGGTCTAACCGCAGCTTCCACACACAGGAAAACCTCCCACACTGCCCACTGGGAGATGCATGGGAGGAAAAAATGAGGTTGGGGTCCCTTGTTGTCTGTGTGAAAGGCTCCCTCTCCACAGCTGTTTTGTCTTTTTAACTTCTCTGCCTTGCTGTGGTACTGAAAGTGCTACTTAAATGAATTAAACGCTAATTACGGTAATATTTGGTTGATTTTGATAGGTGTTTCCTCATAAATTGCTCTTATAAACATGAGGAGTTTGGCAAAGTTAACAAACCCAAAAAGGTCAGAGTAATACAAGTTGCTGGTGTAGCCTTATTAATGCAACACCTGAGCCACACAGAGATTTCACATTTGTGTTGAATGTGGTGAAAATGGCATAAGCACACAACCAGGTCACATAGCTGTACAGCCACTGTGTAGATATCACAGAGCCCAGACTTGTATTTCAAGTACTCTACAGGCATATTACTAAATGAGAATTGTATCTGATTTCGTTACATTTTCTTCATGGTGATGCAAGGAAGACAGAATAGCTGTGTTAAAGAAAAGTAAAAGAATAATCAGACTATGGAGAAGGGTTCTCACCTCATTTCACATTCTTCAAAGTGCAATTGGTGGTGTGTCACAAACAGAAGAAAAGGAGTTAAGCTTATGGCGTTGGAATGTCCTGATCATTCAGTTGCATTTATTTTAATGTGTGAAATGAAAAAATATGATAAAATACAGCTGTGTTATTTTTTCAATCATAAAATCAGACTGTTCAAATTACTGAGGTATTACTTTGCTCTCTATTGCTGGTAAAATCCTTGCAAGAATACTTTTGAACAGACTAGTAGCAGCTATCTCAGAAGAACTTCTACCTGAAAGCCAATGTGGTGTCAGAGCTAACAGGAGTACCGCAGACGTGGTATTTGCTCTCAGACAACTGCAAGAGAAGTGTAGAGAACAGAACAAAGGACTCTATGCAACTTTCACAGACCAAAGGACTCTATGTAACTCTCGTTGACCTCACTAACGCTTTTGACACTGTGAGCTGAAAAGGCCTGTGGCAGACCTTGGAACGATT
>NW_009700821.1:89789-100636 GCF_000703405.1 Apaloderma vittatum | reverse complement strand
TGCGCCCACCCCGGCCTCTCCTCTGGTGCTCGCCCCTCTCGGCCAAGCTACACGGAGGAAAACGGACAAAGGGAAAATCACGCCGTCAGCATTTGGCTTCTTGCTTCCTAAGCAGCGTGGCATCAATGGAAACCCAGTCAGGAGCCTCCAATTTATGTCAGAAGGTAAATGCACGAGTCAAACCGGAGATATATCACGTACAAAGGGATTCTGAGAGTGTTTGACGGCTTTTTTTTTCACTGCAGGTATGCCCCTCAAAGTTGGTTGCATTGATTCAGGGACCTGAAGTTTTTAAAGAACCATCTGGAGGTGCTGGGCTTACTCTTCCGTGATGGGGAGGGGAAGCGAGGCCCCACCACAGCCCCCGCTGCTCCCCAACCAGGCTCTTTCTCACTAACTGCTGCTTTCTAGATGCCCTCGTCTACCTCCACTTGGGCTCTACTCGTAGTAGCAAAGGCAGTGATGTCACAGGAAGCCAATTTAAGGTAGTTTGGACTTTGTAAGGAAAAAAAACACCAAAAAAAGTGTTTGTAATGTGGGTTAAAAAACTCTACCGACTTTACTCAAGCTAAAATAATAACTCCTGCTTTATCTCAGGGAACCTCTAGGAACGTAAAAGGTGACTAAAGCTGTTGAGATTAAAGTACTTGTCCTGGCCTTACTGACCCCAAGCTAGCAGAGGAGGCTGAACAGCCAAGGCAGCACCTTGAGGGGGAACACACCTAGAGAGAAAGTGGTAACAGCACCCATGGAAATCGTTTGGAAAACAAAACCAAGACAAATTGTCCACGGTCAGCAGCTGCGGAGCAGTTTGGGTATCTAGTGCACAGTTTTTAATGGTTTGAAGAAGCAGCAGCCACCCACTAACCTCCCAATACCATTAATTTATACAGCAGCAAGCATGATATTAAGTCACCCTGGAACACAACAGGTCAAATCCAGGACTACACAAAC
Source organism: Apaloderma vittatum (assembly GCF_000703405.1). NCBI lineage: Eukaryota > Metazoa > Chordata > Aves > Trogoniformes > Trogonidae > Apaloderma > Apaloderma vittatum. The sequence continues at coordinate 99,682 of NW_009700821.1, read as the reverse complement.
AGTCTATTTTATTTCACAGCTCTGTCTTACAGATACTCTTTCATGTTCTAGAATTGCTTAGTTGAAGGCACTGGGACAGCTCTGGGAAACCCCAGCGCTCAGCTCAAACCCACCAAGTGTTTTGCAGGGCGCCTGCACGAGGCCCGAGAGCTCTGCTTCAGAAAGAGGTCCTGTCCCAGCTAGAAATCATCTGAACCTCAGTGGTTTTATCTGAGTTGAGCTTTAAAACCCAAACAGCAGGTGTGAAATCTCACAGATCAAAATGAGAAACGGAGAGGTTGCATGAAACCCTGAGAACTTCAGCCCCTGTTTTTCACACACGCTCACTCTGCTCCATAAATGGAATGAGGTATCATGAACTAAGGCCCCGTGGCGTCACTGGATGATGCTTTGCATAGGACTATCCCTTATAACAGGGCTTGTTTCTGTTGTTATCCATCAAGAACCTTTGAAATTGGAACAGCTGGAAAACAAAATAGATGTTACAGAGGTACAAGAGAGCGAATAGAGTATTACCAGCAATATCACCGTCGAACGGCAGCAAGTTAACTCTTGCCACCTGAACCACAGTGAGGTCATTATGCAAGTTCTCCTATCCCTTTATATAGATTAGAAACCAGAGAAAAAGCAGAGGGGAAAAAAAAGACGAAAGACAAAGAGGGAAGGAAAAACTAAACTTAAAATTAGTAGTTGGCAACATTTTTGCAAGTCTAAAACCATTAGGTGCCGATACGCCAACCGCATCAGGGGAATGCGCTTTACCTCTCGATGATCTAAGACCTGAAACGCAGGATTGTTGCCCCGCGAGACACCCTTGCTCTGTCTTACCTTCTCCCCGAGGGAAACTACAGGCGCTCTGGGACAGACGTGCGCTCGCGGCCCTGCTGGCAAAGCGAGCTTGCCCCTGGCCTGCAGCCTGCGGCCACTCTCGTGCCGTTAATGACTGTGGGAGCCCTTCCTTTGCCTCATCTCCCTCTGATCAGTCTTATCCCACCCACCCAGTCATGAACTTCATGGCTTTGTTGTTTTTTTTTCCACTGATGGTGCCAAAAACTAAGTTCATCTTTCTCCCCTCTGCTGCAGATGGAGAGTTCAGTGTATACGTGTATTTATTAACCCAAGGCACCTCCCATCACTTTTGTCTTCAAACCCAACGGCTCATCCAAGTCCTCTCAGCTCCGTGCCCCTTCCTTGAGGGTAGCACAGCCACGACTTGGTCTTGCTGGGATGTTTGCTATCTCTCCCCACTCCAAAGTCCTTCTCCTCTTCAGCCTGGCTGGTTAAAACAAATGCACCTCCCTGACCATGCAGCTTCTCAGGGTTTAGACTGGCCCAGGGCAGAGCCCCGAGCTCTGGACCCAGCCCCGGGACGCTGGCTGTGGCTGCGGTTCAGACTCATCTCCCTCCAGCCAAAAGGAAATGGTTGTCACGTTCCAGGACTCACTTTGCAGCTTCATCTGCTGTCTGCTGAACGACATTCAGGCTTCGAATCCAAAAGGCTCGTTGATCTTACAAAGGCTCAGCTTCATAATTTATTAACATCAGAAATGCGGAGTTATGAAGCAAAAGTTATGGAAAAATTCTCTTGAACGTTTACAATTTTTTTTGCACATCATTTGAGGTTTCCTGCTTCTCTAATTTGTGGGCTCTCCGTTGGGTTGTTCCTTTCACGTTTTAATGGGCAGCGTCCAACATTTGGCCTCGGCAGAGGTGTGCTGTAGGACTGGAATGCCTGGGGATCTGTCGTCAGTTAGCTTAATGGATTCCTAGTGTGCATGAAGAAACGAAGCAACCGTGAGCTTGCCATCAGTGACCCAGCGTCCTGTTGCTATAACATCCCTCCCCAGAAGCCGAAAGTGTAATAAACCTTCTCATCCCATAGTTGCAGGATCTGCCTTTGACAGTTTGGCTGATGTACACATTTTATTTGGCAGGAGTTAGAGGGAGATTTTTTCCTTCTTTTTTTTTCCCCCCTTTTTTGCTTTAATGACCCACAAGCTGATTTAGAGCAATAAACTGTTGCCATGAAGTTTTGTTGTGTTTCTTTTAAATAAAGAGGAGGGAGGGACGGCTACAATTTATGACTTTCAGAAGTAACTGAAACAGAAAGTCCATTCTTGCCACGAAATGAAGAGAAAAAGACTTCATCCAGAGAAACACCTCTGTCAACGTGCAGACATGAAGCCGAGATGAACCCATAAATTCAGCACTTTGCCTGCAATTAAGCAGGCTTCCTGGTGATTTGACAAAGAGTTAATGAGAAACGTGTCAGACAAAACCAGGTCACAGCACTGAAAACGGATGGGAAGAGCAGCCGAGCCAAACCCAACTTCCCAACCCATTCGCTGCCCCCAGCTCCGGGCTGCAGGAAAGGCTCCAAGTATGTTCAGTGAGAACTACTCGCTGTGTAAATTCCTCGTCCTCCGGTGGAGCCTGGAGCCAGCTCCCCCGCCCGGGATGATCAGAAGGGAAAAAGTCCCAACCCATTCGCTGCCCCCAGCTCCGGGCTGCAGGAAAGGCTCCAAGTATGTTCAGTGAGAACTACTCGCTGTGTAAATTCCTCGTCCTCCGGTGGAGCCTGGAGCCAGCTCCCCCGCCCGGGATGATCAGAAGGGAAAAAGTTGTTCCTGGAAAGCCTCTACCTGTGCTTTAACTGAGGGGGGTGAAGGAGACCTCTGGCTCGCAGCCCCTCGCCTTCCAGCGCCGGGCAGAGCCCGCGCCGGCTCGTGCGGAGGCCGTTTTTTGGAAGAGAGGCGGATCCAGGTTTTTATGTTTGAACTTTCACTCCCACTCAAGCCACATGTCTGGAGTGGAAATTTTCCACCGGTGTGTGCGTTTCCGAGTCTGCTGGTGTGCTACCGTGTCAACTGGTTTCACGAAGGACCTGGATCCGTAAGCGGCAGGGAAGGGTGCCACTCGGACATGCTTCCGTCAGGAAAAAATAACCTTTTCATTTTTTTTTCCACCACATCTGAAGAACATGAGAAATCATTTGAAACAAGGCTGTTCGCTACCAAAACCCCCTGCTCGATTTCCAAAGCAGGCGGGTCTGGATAGCTCACACAGGCTCTGTAAGCGAGGCTGAATTTCTTGAGCGTGTTTGAATCCAATGGAGCCTTTTGAAGGTCTGCCCATTATTAACCGCTATTCTCTTCTGCACCAGCACCAAACTGCCAGCCTGTATCTCCCACGTGCCAGCCCGTTTTGCATTGCCATAAAAAGTCCTGCAGAACCGCGGTGTCATCCGTGTGTCTTTCATTCCAGCTGAACGTACAGCAGCCCTGACCATAAATACAAAGCCCCAGAGAAGAAACCAGCAGCAGCAATGATTATATAGCACACCATTTACAGAGCTCGTTAAATATGATCTCCACAACAGCATCTCCTGCTCTGCAAAGGAGCTTGACTCACAGGCACCGCGGTGTTTCAGACACTGCACCTATTACACAGTGGAGCAAGTTCTGTGCTTGAGGACAGAGGAGAAGCTGAGAACTCTGGAGAGAATCCAACGCTGGCTCTGCCTTCCCTCTCCTGTACGTATCCCTCCTCACAGTCTTGCTTTGGATGTGTAGCTTTGGTGCCCAGAACAAAACCCCAAACAACACAGGATGTCAAAGAAGGTGCTACCAACTCTTGTTGAGGCATGAAACCAGTTCTACCCCTTGTATTTCTCTCCCACCCTCATTTCTCTTTGAAGGCAATCCGCTAAGCTTGCACAGCAACATCTCATTGCCACGCAGAAAAACATAAAGTGAAAATGGCAAAGCAGAAGACTTTCAAGGTGATGGCAGGCACTTATCTCAACAAAAGCTCATTTTTCACTAGTATATGTAATTCACACCACGCTGATTTAAATTAAACAGTAAACTATGAAAAATTATGCTTGAATCAAATCATAGGGTCGCCTCAGAATAGTGTACACACAAGTCAAGAAAGGGCTTTCCAGCTCTTTGTAATATACACACAGAAAAACTTTGAAGTTTTCCTCCTCCTGGAAGAGCTCAAGACATCACACTCATTTTAAAAAATAATAATTAGGAAAGTTCTAACAGTTTAATAGATGAAAAATGAATGGGAACTTGAGATACGTCTTCATCTGATAAACAAAAGTCAGAGACTACTTGCAGGCAGACGAGGATTTAGGGTTTCAGGACATTTTAGGCACAGCATGAGGCTCACCATCACTCTGACGGGATTTGCAAGGCTTCAAGTCTTCGCCTTCTTGCTCTACAACCTTGTTACACGCATCTCCATGATGCTCAGCCTTGGGGGATTTTGCCCCTTTTAGCAGCCACACGTGCCTTTTGGAAACGTTACGTGCTGTCCTGCAGACTCCTGATTCCTGGTGTAAAAGTGCCAAACAAGTAGGAAGGTGTCGGAGGAAGCCTGACCACTCTCCTTCCCATCCCTTCCCCTTGTTGCCTGCCCCGTATCGGTGGTGCTCGGCGAGCTGAGTGGAGACGCCAGCTCCACACAGGTCTGGAAATATTCCCAGGTGTGCTGCCGAGGACCGAAAGTGAACAATTCTCTGCAGAAGTTACCAGTAACCACTTCTGACTGAGCTAAAGCAAACATTACAACACTCTCAGGTACATGGCAATGTACGCGGTAGAAAAAAAAAGTGATTTTTTGCAAATTCTGCAAATTAGGGTCCAAAATCACATGGTTGTCTTAAAATTCGTGAGTTGACCAAAAATGCTGATGGATTCTTTTTGCTTTCTTTTTTGTTTTGGGGTCTGTTGCCTGTAATTGATTGACCTTGGGGGTCTCCTTGTGCCCAGCAATTAAGGAACCCAAAGTCCTGTGCTAATTGCTTGTTTCCAGGAATTGGGGCTTTACACTGAACATGAGAAGTGGCAAGACATGCATCATCCATTATGATGAAACCAAAGAAATGGGCTCCTTCCCCTTATTCATACTCGGAAGGTGCTACTGCTGTAACAAAAACACAGACAACCTTAAAAATAAAATCTAATCAGCTTCTTCAGGTGTGTTTGGGGTGTTTCTCTAGATCAGTATGCACGCAGGTTGCTACTGCTTGTTTTAAATCATTTCTTATTACTACAACTTTATTTTAATAACGTTTTGGGAATGGGGTTGTGGAACACCACTAACTTGTAGACCTCTTCAGAGTGATTTATTGAAAGCGCTGAGTGCCAAAACCATTTGCCGCATTTTACACTCTGGCCAAAAAAGTAGCAGAGACTTCAAATGCCTATTCATAGTGCTAAGATCAATTACCAAATGCCAGCCTTTTTACAGCGTTAGCAAAGCCCACTGGAGGATCCAGCACGAGAAGACCCACGTGAAATAACATTGTCTTACAGCCTCTCACGAGCCTTGACCTTGGGAAGAACTCATCTGACAGTCCCGGCAGCTCCCCTCCCTTCCCCTGAAACCTCCTTGCTCTCAGATTATGCTTGCTCATTAATAGTATATGAAACAAATTATAACATCAATTATCCAGGCACCCCAGGGAAAGGTGAATGAATTCAGAGAGCTGAGGTTCTTGAAATAGCACATATTTTCCATGTAATTAATAGATTTGGGGATATACGGCCCAAGTTCCAGAAACAGGAAGATGTAGGCAAGCGATGCCCAGTAACTAAGTCCATGTCTCATGGTATATCTGATGGATACAACTTCTGTGTCTCACTCCCTAAAACTGAGAAGAGAATTATTCTTCAAGTTCAATATCCTGCCACTTGGTTTTGGTGCTGAGGCCACACTTTGAACACCTGAGCATATCACAAATCAAACTTTCTGCCTGGGAATTAAAATGACTGGGAATCCAAAGTAGAGGGAATTTGAATGGCTGGAAGGGCAGGTGATAAGAATGCAGCCAGACCAAGCTGTTAGGTGTCCTGCGAGCTAGGAAAGGACAGGTTTCATTCTCCACAGGGCTGGTGCCAGCTACATCCACACCAGGCCAAACCCCGTGTTGGTCTCGCTTCTCTCTTCAGCCACAGCTCCTGCCTCATCTGCAGAAGCATCTGTGCATCCGAGCTTAACGCAAATTAGGAATATTCATCTGGAGGGTATACTTTTCTACCTATTAGCTTTAAATGCCTTGAATTTACGGGCCTAAAGGGTGCATCTCACCAGAGCTTTACCCATGACCTTACACTTGCACAACAGAGATTTTAAAGAAGGTGAAAAAAAAACAAAATAGAAGAACCCCTCAAGGGAAGCAAGCCCGCCCCCAGAGCCGAGCACACGGGTGAGCTCAGCTGCACCAGAGCTGCGTTTGCACAGGAAACCCCCCCAAAGGTGCCACAATCGCACAAGGAAGCCCAGTCCTTGTAACCTTTCTTATCAGAAATGAGTAAGGCAGCTGCTCGGCAGACTATTCTCGTGCTGTTTAGAAGGTGTGAAATAGATGAGTTTGTGAACGGGGTTGGCACTGAGAAAAAGAATGGAAGGATATTAGAGGTTTCCCTCCTGCACAACACAGCTGATCAAAAACAGGAACAGCGGCCCCCCTGTTTAACGAGCTTTGAAAACAAAGCACCCACCTCACACCAAGCCAAAGAGAAATTTTCTCTTGATGTAGTAACAACCTACTGCTCACCTCTCATAAAGCTGAAACGTGTGATTTCTTTAGAGCTGATGTTTACCAAAAACGTTACCAAAAGAAGGTGCAAAAACGAGGCGATGAAGCCTGTGCACACGGAGGCTCCCACCCTGCTGAGCTACATCCTGCATAAAAGCTGCCTGTTGATTTACTTAAAAATATACAGACACAAAGATCGCCAGAGACCTTCCCAGCACAGAGGCTGAACCGATTCCTCTTTGGTCCGTCATTCTTACTCACGGTTCATCTTCAATCCAAGCATCACTGGAATGAGAACTGGGGACACCAGGGTACACAGCTTTGCCTCAAGTGGTTTGTTACCGCACCAGAAAACAAGTTTTTGGAGTCGCTTCTGATCTGAAGATAGAGAAGGGGAGCCACCCCCTGACAACTGCCCGCAAGTTAGCACAATTCTCACAACAGACACAGACGGGCAAAACGAGCAAAGAACTTCCCTTCTGGCTCATGGGGCCTCTGATCCCCGCACCTTTTACTTCCATCCACCAGCCTAGAACAACCACCTCCCTTTCCTAGCATTTGCATCCTGCAAAGAAACCTGACCACCACCCTTTCTCCCTCAAATATACAGAAATATCCTTTTTTTTTTCTTTCCAAAGCAAGCTCTAGAATTCTTCAAGCCAAAACTTGTTCCCCCTTTACAAAATTATGAGCAATGAAGGACTTATTCAATTATTTCCTTCTAAACTCGGTGATTTGATCTCTCTGCAGCTGAAACTAAACAAGTATCTTGTCTGACAGTACAAACTGAAATCCTAATTATAAGGAAGTACAAGGGTAAATCGCAGAGTCCCAAGTGCCTTCTGGATGAACTTTACCCCAAGCCAATTCACCTACTTATGAAACGATATATCCCGGGGAGTCGATTCTAATGATAAATCTGCCCTTTGAATAGGCTGAGCAGCAACATTTCCAAATCTCCAGCTCGGATCTTATGCCATCTCTGGGTCAAAAGACAGCTCAGCAGAGCGATGCCATTAAGGCAACTGCTCACACGTGAAGCCACAGCCAAGCGCCAGATGAAAGGTGCCCCCGTGCCTCTGCTCCGGTTATTTCACTCAGGCAATTCCAACACACCTGGTTCTCTGACAGCGGGTCTCGAAACAACGCGCAGTTGCACGTACCACGGATCTCGCGATGCCTGAGCAAGCCGGGTTTGAGTTAAAGAGATTCCAATCACCTCCCCTCAGGATTTCTTATCTCCCGTGGACACCTGCCTCAAGCCTTAGAGACGTCGCAGAACAGCTAAAGCCAACGTTTTGCATTATGATCCACCCTCTAATCCAACAGAAGAAAACTTCTGTTCTTTTTAAGAGGTCTTGTTTTGAGGTCAAATGGAAGGGGAAAAAAAAAAAGAATAGCATCTGCCTTTTATAGCGATTTTCCCAACTATCAGAAAGCCAGACTTCAGAAGACAGAGCTGAGGACAACAAATATTTGCTTTCCAACTGGCCCCAGGGTAGTGTGGGAACATGCCTCAGCTGTTAAAATAGAGAGTGCCTCAGGATTCCCAGGTCAGGAGGAGGGAACCTACCTCCTACCTGGGCTGCTCTGTTCCTGTGAGGATGGTTCGGACTGAACACTCTTCCACCACTGAAACACCCTTGAAAAAAAATTCAGATGCCTTCAGGTATCTAGAAGGTCCACCTGATAATAATCTGAGAGTCTTCTTTATTGATAGATGGAGATTCTTTTTTTTTTTTTTGCAACAGCCTGTTTCTTAACTTATTTTGAAGTTAAAGATTATAGAACACGAGACTTCACGAATTCCTTTCAATCATAATAAAAAGTACTAATTTAATGCTAAGTAGGAAGCATCGTATCACATTTTCAGCAGTGCTTTAGCACGCAAACCAAGTGAAACGTGGTGAAAACACTGGTATTGTGTTCCTTCCCTTCGCAAATTCCCACACAGTAAGTTGAAGCAACTGTACAAGCCCTGAAATGCTGTTGAAACAGTTTATTGAGACTTAATCCTACAGCTTTAAAAAAAAAAATCTAATAGTGCACTATTTCCATGGCATAAATGATTCCTGTCTGTATCTGGCAGTCCCTTGAGTTCTCTAAGGATGAACATAAATTCTATCATACCGAATTAAATCTGAACATACATAAGCCACATAACATTTTAATTGGGGCAATTCTTAACTTTTTCTGGAAGAACTATACAAGAGCAGAGTTTACAAAGATGACACGACACATATGCTTTCTCCCTCGAGCTGCCTGCTTTTAGTCATTACTCTGGCAGAGATATATTTATATTGATGCTGTCAGTGTGTGAACAAAACCTCATGCACAAAAATGGTTTAATTAAAGCAGAAAAACGTGGTTTACGGGCGGCCAGCAAGCGTGTTCTTTAAAGTCAGTAAAACTTTCATAAGCCATTAGATAAAAATAAATCCCAGGAAAACATTTGCACCTAATATGTCTTTTACATTTTACACTGAAGCATATCATAAAAAAATAAAAAAAAGAGCTAAGCAGGTGCATGGACTTGGTAATCTCTTGGCTGCAACCCCCGTGGGTGATTTCATATGGCTTCAGCCACGTCTCTCTTTATTTCTTTGCTTTGATTAACAAATCCACCTCTTCTGTCCAAAACCATCTGGAAAACAAAGCTGCACAGACAGACACTGGGGTGTGCACTGAGCGCTCGAGGTGAGCCTGCGCGGCCCCGGGCTGGCTCCGAGGATGGACAGCGGGTACAGCAAATTGTGCCAAAGTGCGGGATTTCCCTCTGGGGCACTGTCCCTGCCACTCCACATCAGGCAGCCAGAAAATAAACGAGCTGGGGAACCCGGAGGCGCACCGAGGGACGGGCGCAGGGGGTGGCAGTGCCAAGCACCCCTCCCCACGGCACAACACTCCCCTTGTCGGGGACAGATTCTGAGGAGAAACGTTGCTTCAGACCAAAGCTGGGCCGTTCGAAGGAGATCTCGCATTCTAATAAATAAAAACAAATACCTGACCTCAAGTAAAAGATCCTTCGTTTGACACTCCTAATCATTTTTTTTATATGTCGAGTTCAGTTTTTACTGGCCAGCATCCAGTCATCCTATGGCAACGTAACAGTCTTCTTCCTTTACACGAACAAAAGTCCTTTTCTAGTCCTGAGGGCCAGCAAGTTTATCCAAATATTCTCAGTTTACTACTAGCCCCTTTTTGGAACCGATATACTCAACACAAGCGCACTTTGTAACTCCAGCTTCTCGTGGGCAGCTCTGGGAGGGCAGAGGCAGCTCGGGGGGCAGGGGCAGCTCGCTGGGGCTCATGCAGGCGCTGGGGACCAAGCTGCCTGGCT
>NW_009700821.1:89374-89757 GCF_000703405.1 Apaloderma vittatum | reverse complement strand
CCCATCCTCCTCCCCGACAAGGCGCTGCTCACATCTGCTAGCACCACGGAAAGAAAACCCGTACATAGAGCAGCTCCTCCTCCCCCTCCTGCCATCTCCCCAGGAAGATTATTTGGAAATGCGAAATAGTCTTTTCCATGTTTCTACATCGGTTCTTATTTTGGCTAAGCTTGTCCAGTCTGTTAGCAGCTGCCAAGTGCATGAAGTAATGAGAAAGCATAGGGAGAGAAAGCTGACTTCATTCCAGCAGCGCTGGAGCTAACACACCCAGTATGTTCTGTGGCTGTCAGCACGTCGCTGGAGTGGACCTCATTAGCAAATTTGACTTTAACAACCAGAGGACATGCATTCCTTGGTGCCACCTTCCTTCTGCTGCGAGCTGG
>NW_009700821.1:88683-89054 GCF_000703405.1 Apaloderma vittatum | reverse complement strand
AGGCACCCGTCAAGTCGCTGCCCCGAGTGCCCCCGAGATCCTGCGCTGGTCAGAGACGGGGACGAGGCGGCTTCTGCAGCCTCTGTATGATCAGACGATGGTCGGGCCACTCTGACCAAACAAGGACTGATTCAGCCGGAGCCTCCGCAGAATCGTTATCGGCGAGGGAAAATCTTAAGCAATTAGATTTTTTGCACGTGTCTCGGTCCTTTCGGGCCCAGAGCTGAACAGAGCAGGATGCCAGGAGGGAGGTGCTTAGTGGGGAGCGGACGGATCATGCAAAGGTGTTGCCTGGTGCCTCTGGCAATAGCCCGAAACCAGTCCCAAGCACTTACTCAACACGTGCTGCTATTCCAGGGGAAAAGCATTCA
>NW_009700821.1:87566-88652 GCF_000703405.1 Apaloderma vittatum | reverse complement strand
CTTTCTGTCGCTGACTTAGTGCAGGAGCACAACACACCCAACCCTTTCCATAGGTATGCTGCCCTGTTATAAATTTTACAAATACTTGTGTTATGAAGGGTCATTTTATTCACACAGGCCTCATCCACACAACAAAACCAAAATTTGGGCAGATAAAGGTCCGTAAATCTCTTTACCTCGTTACGACGACAGCCAGCTAACGAAAACGAGCCCAGCTTCTCCCTGGCACACGTGCTGCGCTCTCGACAAGGGGTTTGCAATAATCCGCACGAGGATGGGGCTGAGCCCGGCGCTGGAATTTCCATGGGGCCGAGTGCCACAGGTGCACTAATATAGGCATTAGTGAATGATTAGGCCTCGTAAAATATATGAATGCTGTTTCTTTAAGAAGTCATAAAATTTTATTGAGGAAAAAATCCATGTGTAAGGCTTTTGGTTCGTTTCATGCGGTCATTCAGAATTTCACTCATTTCTGACAGGACTATGATAATTAAAATTGTGGCCTGGGTCTGGTTTCTATAAAGTCCATCTGGCTTTCCGCGATGGAGAGTTTTGGAAGTATGTAATTGCCTGGGCAGCAAATAACTATTTTGCCATCCGCAGTAGTTTAATTTTGTCCCTGCAGCAGGGGAGCTAAGTCAGAGGGGCAAAAGATCATTAACGGCTGTAGCTAGAAAGAGGGGCTCCCCGAGCAGGCGGCTGGCCCATATTTGTTGAAATGCTTGACACCAACGGGCCCCATTAATGCATGGGTTAGATACAATCTGTGGAAAAGGGTCTATTATAAAGGGATTATTTGGAAGTGTTCTGTAGTTGGGGGTGGGTGTGATTGAAGGACTTAAAACTGTTACATTAACCCTTAGGGCACTCCAAGCAGTAACAAACCTGGCATTAAAGAGCTGGTGTTTGTCACAATTTCTTCACTTCCCTCTTTCTCTGCCACGAGGTCAAAGAGATTAAAAACATCCATAATGCACTCTTCTGAGTTACAAAGATGAAGCTTGTTTTCCCTCTGCTTTATGGCTGCAGCCAGCTCCCCCCAGTCTCTACTCTTCCCCCCAAAGAGAATCATTAAACAAGAAAACA
>NW_009700821.1:68319-87545 GCF_000703405.1 Apaloderma vittatum | reverse complement strand
TATATATATAAAAAAGTATTTACTTGTATATCAAACAAAAGCCAACATAGATGGAGTGGTGACAGAAGAAGTTCCAGAGCCTTTCTATCGCCCAGAATTGCTCACCACTTTGTATTTCTTAAAACAAGGACACATGAAATAGCAAGTCTCACTTTCCATCCCGGGTTTAGTCTCCGACACATGCCCAGCGCACGGCAGGGCTGTTTGAGCCGAAGGATACCTGTGCAGCATTCCTACCGATGCAGATGGCATCAAACCACAGCGCGCTGAACATTGTGCGAGCAATCTGTCTGCTCTGTGTTTTGAAGCCCACTGCTCTCACGTCAGATTTCTGGAAGGCTCTTATCTCTGCAGAGAGCTCTGCACACACTGTTGAGCTCGGCTGTGTGCTATTTAGCCAGTGATTTCTTTAACAAGGGGGTCTTCTCCTTCATTCTGCCTGTATTAAATACCAAGCCCAACAAAAACGTGTCACTGTTTGGCCTGAGGATGAGGTACTGCTATGCCAATGATTTTAAAAGATGGGGAGATTCAGCATCAGCTGAATTTAGACATTCCGAGCACTTAGAAACGTGTTTCGTGGAGTATGAGGCAGAAAGCCTCACAGAAGATGATGGAAAGAGCAAATGCGGCAACGTACGAGAAAATAAAATAAGTCTTAAGGTGGAAAACACCCCGCTCCTATGACAGGTTGGATGAAATCATGAAACACTTGCACATCACCTCGAGATTCACATGTTCTCTGCACTGCAAAAAGACCAGAAAGAGGACACTGGCTCCAGATACTGGGCAGACCCAATTTATAAGGAGCTGAAGCGTGGTCCTCTTCCTTTGGCTGCAACTTGACAACACGACGGATTATTTACATGAGCGCATATCATCGTAACCTCAAAGACTGTGATCATCAGCTATTTCAAGAGCAATTTTCTCTCAAGTGACTTTTGTTTTCCCTTCTTTCCAAGGGTTCATTCATTTTATACGATCTTTCATGATCCTCAAATCAATCACTTGATTCACAGTGTGTTTACAACGCTATTGAGAACGTGGTAAAAACCCCAACGGCTCCAGGAGTGTCCGATTTCCTTCAAGACTGCACCGTACCTCGATACAGGAATGCTGGTTACTGGCTTTACTTCCCTGGGCAGCTCTGCAAACTCTGAGAGAAAACATGTGCGCATTAACTGTTCCCTAGACCCCACTTGAAACAACAACAGCAGATATCACAGTGGAAAACACACTTTATAGAGAATTATTGCAATCGCAACTCTTCCAATACAGTAGAACGTCTGTTTTCTTTGGCACGCCCACCTTTGCTCACCCCAACAATCTGACAGCATCAACTGCGGTCAGAAGTGATCAACATTTAAAAACGGTTCTGCTTGGAAGACCAAGGAGGTTGATTAAAAACCATAAATCAGAAAAAAAAAAAGGTTCTAAACCCTTACTCTTACAGTGCATGAGCCCAAGCCACAAAAGCCTATAGACACCAAGCAGTTATGAAATACGCTCTGCACGCTTAATTGATAATGCCCTTAATTAGATTTCCCATTACCTTTTGTTAGGCAAAATTAAACTCTGGCTATAATCATAATCAGCAAAACAAGTAGCTCTGAATGGATCTCTCCTTAAAATTTGTCTGAATCCTCTTTACACAGCTACTCAGCATGAGCAGCATGACTGATGCACATCACGCCAGGAGCGTGCTTCTGCTGGAACACTTTGCAGATTTTATTTTCCTGGGCACTGAACCTGCGTCTTTGCTAATTCAAGGAGAGTGAAATTTTGCTAGGCAAAGTAAGTGCAAGATTGCAAAAAACCCTGAAAACGTCTCAGAAGAGAAAACAAGAAGAAACAGAATAAAAGAAGCTGTGGAAGTTTATGAGGATAACCACTGATGACAGGTGGAGTAGAAGCTGAAATCTGAACTCCAAAGTAACTGCAAATAAAGATTTGTTACAGATGGTTTTAATATGACCTAACACTGGGATGCCAGCTACAGTATCACATTTTCCTGCAGGCTGGACAAAACTAATAACACAGTTATGGAAACACGCTACGCCAGTGCGGACACCTCGGGAATCAGCGGCCGCTAATGCACAGAGTTATCCTCTTAAGAGAGCGAGACTGGATCAATAAAATGCTGACGGAGACACACGCAGCTGGAACCAGCAACACCACCTATTTTAAACAGGTAAAATCAAGAAAGTCCTTTGCACAGAGGCACAGCTATGAATGTGCCTCACGTCGTGTACACGTGTGTGCACGTGGGGCTGCGCGTGTGACGGAAATGTTCAGCCTCGGCACGCGCTCACCTTGAGCCACAGGTCTTTTGGTCTTGGAGAAGAGTAATTCTCCTTTTTCTAGAGACTGCATTTGGCAAACCTTTTTTTTTTTTCCCCCCCCTCTCACAGGGAACTGAAAGGTCGTGTCATTACTAGCAGCTATATTTGAATACTAGTAACTAAATTTGAACGGTCACTTAAGTCCCACAGGCCTGTGCTGCTGGAACTGAGCTGAAACCTGCAGCAACTTCTCTGGCAGCAGCATCTCTCCAAAGATCTCGCCATCAGAGAGCTGGGACTGCTCGACCTGCCCAAGCACCTCCCAAGCCCCAAGGTAGCTCAGCTGATGCTGCAGGGACAGCACAAGCAGCTCCTTCCTTCCTCCCGCACTCAGAGCTATCACTCGGAAGGGAAAGAAGACTCTTTTTTCCACCCTAAACCCGTTATTTTGGCAGCTGGACCCTGTCAGATAAGTAAACAAACCAGATCCCGTTAGGGAGAGTTGTGAAGTTGCTGTTTTTGAGCACTGACCTCCACCCCAATTTCTGGAATCTCTACTTAATTTCAAAAGCAAAATCCAGCTGAAATACGCTTGGTTGCCACATCTTCGTCTAGACATCAGGCATGTAGCACAGTTGGCAGGCCTAAGCATTCTTGCCAAGATCAATGACAACTAACCTCCTGCAACACAGCTCTAGGAGGATCTGGGTTTTTTTTCAGAGCATGGTAAATACGGAATGCAAGTCAGGGTAGGAAATGTTGCCCTGTTACTTTTCTCTCCGGTATCAGCCGAGTTATTTATTTCTCACTGTGGCTTCAATCAGCTTTTAGAAGAACAAATGCAACAACTATTACAGAAGGAGAAACTTAGCAAGATTTTTGGAAGTGCCAAATACCCTGCCATTTTAAGCCATGCTTATCAAGGCACAACCGAACGGAAAGCAAGCACATTGACTCAGTACTTTGCTGCACTAAACTTACGGACCGCTAGCAGTCACGTTATCACACGGACAACGAAGCCATCCTTGCCGCGGAGCGCAGCGGAAGGGTGTCTGCGGGGCTGGCTGGTGCTACGTCATAGCTCACAGCCCCAAATGGAGTCATCAATAAATCCAACATCAGGAATAATAAAATTTTACCACTCACCTTATGTAACTTTTATTTTACACTCGATTAACTTTTATTACCAACTCCAAAGAATAAAGGCATTCTTACTGTAGAGAATTAGAAACAGCCTTTTTTGGGGGGTGGGGGGGAGAGAAAAAAGCTCACATTCTAATCTTAGGGGTTGCTTTCCCTGACAGCTTACAAATAACAAGAACAAATATAGTTTAAAATATGCATGTCTAATTCACAGCTAACAGAGAAACAGCCTTACCTTTCTCGAGAGTCATGAAGCAACTCCATGCTTTACTAACACACTGTGCTCTGCACTTCCCAGGATCAAATTCAAGTGATACACCGAGGCAAGAAATCCCCAAGCTCTGTATATACAATAACTCAGTATGACAGCAACCGATTTAGCAATTACTGTTGTCTAATTGCAGCCAAAGAAGACCCAACCGCACAAAATATTTATTGAGATCACCAAGGTAGGTGCATCTGAACTCTGTACACACGCAAACTGTTTCCCAGGAATTTGTGTCAGTAAATGCAAGAGGAAGCCACGCCTTTCTATATTTCCTTTAACTCATTATTGCTTATTTTCTGAAACTTTTTAGCGTGTCAATCACGACCAGACCATTCTGCACAAGCTATTGTTTGTGAAACCGGACAGTGCCCTTGGCCATCATGCCTGAGAAGTCAGGGACCGTCTAATGTCTGGTTTTAATACGGGCCAAGTCCTTTTTCCCCTCCTGTTTAGTATAATTTTATACTGGGTGGACACATTTAGGGCCTGAATGGTTTGACAGTAATGATTAATACCCTGCATTAGGAGATTCCAGTGAAAGTATTCAGGAGCACGCTGTGCAGTTTGGTTCTCATCAGATGGTCGGGTCCACAGGCCTATTAAAAACAGCAGGAGAGCTGCAGACTTAATCACAGAGGCTGGGCCCGTGGAGGGAGACGAGCGAGACACAGAAAAGGGAGAGAATGAGCAGAAGGACGGAGCAGAGGTGCGCTAGAGCGCGGCTTAACTCGCGCTCAAAGCAGCGACAAAACCAGATGAGGGTTTCTTTTTTAAGGTTCAGACGTAACATCTCTTCTCGAAGCCAAAGCAGGTAAGGGGAGAGGACCAAACGAGACAGTAACAAAGAGCTGAAGCTGAGAACTGCTTATGGTCTAATAGCAAAAACGTTAGAAAGATAAAATAAGACCAGAAGCAGAAGAGGTAACACTAATGCTCAATAGGGCAGTAGGCCCTGGAAAATTGCATCAAGACAGCTTTTAGGAGAGAGATCAGAGAAAATAAGCCACCCACAGACGGGCACTGTAAGTCCTTACCGTCGTTTGGTGCCTGGCTATTAGTTCATAGAGTCAGAGTCGCCTCCGGATGGCTGGAAACCTCATTACAGAGCACCAGCCCAACAGAGGTCCCCAGCAACTCGGCAGGAATGTTGAGAGCTTCAAGCGCAGCCGGGCTGAATCCTGCGCGGCCTCCTGACCCTCGGCACAGCAGGACAGCATCTTTCTTACACGCACGATCAATGGCTCATGGTAAAGAACTGTCGATGATCTGCCAGGCGAGGCCAGTATCACACTCTGTGTAATTACGTATTCAGCACCCTCCATCGGCACTAAGCTGGGGGGGTGGGCGTACACAGGGGTGGGGAGGCCAGAAGCCCCCGGTGAACTTGGGACAATGTGCTCAGCAAAAAGAGCGTCCGTTTTTCACCACTTCTCTCTTAGAATAAGAGCACAGAAGAAAACACAGAGACGGTGAGCTGAGCACGCCATGCTTGAGGAGGAGAAATTGCCCGAGCAGCTGCCCAGCTTAGCTCAAGGGAACAGAGCTAAGACCTTGTCTTGTTCCAACAGCATTCCCTAGCAGCTGAGGAAGCACTGGAGGCTGATCCGTGACATTTCAAAGAGTGATGGAGCCTCTCTGGTTCCTATGATCCAGGCTCTCCTCGCCAGGATGGGGCAGATGGAGGAGCGTGACCTGAGCTGGGGGATGAGCAGGAGCCAGCTCTTCCTACGACTGCTCTTACATCTCCTGTCCTAAAGTGTTGGCAGAGTTGTTTCTAGTTGCAGCCATTTGTTTTGTTTCACACACACAGAGTTTAATAAAAGTAATAAACAAGATTAAGACTTCATCCTCTCTAAGTGTTCCTGCCACCACTATGAGCCACAGGAAAGAGACAACATGCTCACTACAGAACTGGTCTTTCAAAAGAAAGAACTGGAATAAGGAGAGAAGTTCCGTCTTTTCTGAGATGAATAGTACATTCATTGAGCTGAGCACGGACTTAGGTCTTCAGCATCATTTTTACAGTTTCTGCCTTGACCCCAGAGGGAGCCATCACCTCCTCCGCTGAAAGGCAATGAACTGCAGCTACTGGACTTTGGCCACTTTGACAGTGTTTGGTGGAAATGTAGCTCTTAAGCCGAGCTCCTCTGCTCCCAACAGAGAGGATGTTCTCCTCCCGCGCCCCGAGCCACCCCTCATGCCTCCGCGCGGCTTGCTGGGGCCTCCTGGGGCAGACTGCACCCCTGCTGAGATTAAAATCATGATGTGGGTAATCGAGCGCTTTACTGGGGAGGGCTGTCACCTTTCAGCAGTGCTGAATTTATATTAAAAATCAAATCATCATTAAAGCCCCAACAACACACAAACGGCATGTAACAAAGCCCCCGAGGTGTTCAAAGTCCATAAATCCCTCTTTTTTTCTGAACGTCTGAATAACAACAAACCCAAAACAATAATTAATTCTTCTCCAATGCACAGACCCAGTTCAGTAACAAGCGCTAAAAATACATCTGAACCTTAGAAACAAAAGAGGAGGCACGGAACACTTTGAAAGTTTGCTCCAATGATTAAATAAATTAGACCTGAGCTGCTAAGAAGGGAAGGACAGAAAGTTCACTACCAGCACGACAAGACATTGCCAGGTCTTGACTTGTTTACGAAGAGAAAAAGGGGGAAAACCAGCACATTTGAACAGATTTCCAAATTCCAGGCATTTTTTATTATTGAGCGACAGTACGATTTTCAAACCTATGAGGTCTGAACACAGCCAACACAAAGCCCTCGTGCGCAGCTCCGACAGCTGCCAAGCAACAACCGCCCTCATGGAGGGACAAGGGCCCAGCCGAGCATCTTCCATGGGAAGAAGGACAAACCATCCTCAGCCTGACAGAGCTCTCATCCCGACATGTCCCATGTCCCTCCGTCCTCCTGGGCCGGGTGGTTGGTCGCCCAAGGGGATGCTCTGGCCCCAGTCCTGCCCAGCCTCTGACTGCGGGGAGGCTCCGACTGCTGAAAATACCATTATAGGGAGATCCAGCACTTTTTTTGTGACACACGAGGAATGTTCCCTTCACATATTTAGAATCATCAGTGAAAAAGATCATTGTCTGAGGATAGTAACCCTTTTGACAGGCGTTCAGTGGCGAGAAGGATTTCGCTAAGTCTTCCTGCCTTTAAACCGGCCGCACCACCCTCCACAACCTACGCACGGATCTGCAGCCCCGCTCCTTCAGCTATATTCAGAGCTATTAATCCAGTACAACAGTTCTCTTCTTCGACACAAAAAGAAAGCCGGGCTCTCTACGACGGTGCAGAAATATCTCGTATCCCACTGCTTTCCCACGGCTCGGATCAGCTCTGGGAGCTGCAAAAAGAAGAAGCGTTACCCTTTGGGAAGCATCGTCTTTTCTTTCTCTTTTTCTTTTTTTTTTTATTGGATGCTCGAATGTGATGGACAGCAAGTGAATACGGGGACAGGACTTCTAAACACCCTACTGATATCTTCACATTATTTGGATTTGCAGGTTATCAGTGGGGCAGCAACTTCAGCTATGACCTCATTAACTAATGTGGCCACATCAGCACCTCTCCACAGCCTTTATCACTCATCATGTGTCATAAAGCAGCCCGTTGACACCTCCTAGTGAATACCGGTTGTATCTTATCTCCTGCAGGGATAGGACCCTCGCTGGGAGACAGAGAGCATGTCTAGGAATGCAGCGAGGAGACAAGTTCACCAGCAGCAGCTGACAGGGGATGATTTCTCAAACAAACACCGAGGGGCAAATTAATGCGCTTTAGTTTGCCACTGACAATACCGAGCAGAAATACATTAACTTCTGACTGCTATAATTTAAGAATTATTACTGTAATTTCAGACCAAAGCTACTGGGACACTTCCATCACTCTGCATCCAGAGTACAGCAGCTTTGCTCTCCAATCACCACTGCTACATGAGCAAGGTCCGGTACCTTCCATTTACGAAAACACAGACTTATTCCTCGTGACTGGACGGTGGGATTCTCTTTCCACACCTGAAAATCGCGACAGCATTTTTCCCTGATTTCTTCACATAAAAATCCTTCTTCTGCATCTCACGAATTGGATATCGAGAGAAAAACCAGGGTACTTTGGGCTTAAATTGAAGTGAGTATCACACACCACTCACCGTGAGCGTGTTGGTCACTGCAGACTAAATCAGGAGGGCTCATGAGACCAAAATAGGCAACGGCCACAGAAAAGATTGCACATCCCATAGAACCTAGAAAGAAACAATATCCTCCGTTCTTCGCTCTCTGGGCGTGCAGCCGGCCGGGCTGCTCTATTTCGAGCAGAACAGGAAAGCTGATCCGCCGCCCGAGGCACCGGGCTGGGGCCACCAAACGCTGGGGCACGTGCCCTGCTGCCTCACTGATGCTCTGTGCAACTTCGAGAGAGTTCTGTGATCTTTTTCCTCAGGCCTCATCTACAAAACTGCAGTAATAATCTCTTCTCCCACTTGATTGAGACCTCTGGCTGTTAGAAGCAGCAAGTCTGGAGTGATTGCAGGAGATGGGTAAAACCTGACGCTCCCGTTCTATAGAAGGACAACTGCAAATCCAGTCACGGCGCGGAACAGTCGTGCAACCTCATCACCCCTCACATGCAGGACGGCTACAGTCACTGCAAGTCCTGAACCACGCGATCACTTTGCACCAGACAAATGCTAAATTTTGCTAAACACTGCTCAGAATTAAAACCAAGCAAGCAAGAAAGCAAACCCACCTCCCTGAGATCTGGCGTCTCACTGCAAAGTGTCTCATGCTAAATGGTCTAATGGCATAACTAGAAAAGATCAACTTCTGGGATCTAAGGGCTGTAAAATTCATGAGTCTGACAATTTAGTTCCCAACAGCTAACCTATGAAAATATCACTAAATTTTCCATATTATTTCCTCACATCCAAAAACTGTTAGTGAGTCTGGAGACCAATGGGTCCCTTACAGTCAACACTGGGATAAAGACTCTTCTCTATGCCTTTTCCAGACTTAAAACCAGATCTTTTATTAAATCACATTAACCTAAACATCCTCCCTTTATTTCTCCCCTGCTGGGTAACACCATGTCAGAACACGAGCTGCCAGAAAACTCAGTGTCCTGCCGAAAGCTGTAAAAGAGGCTGACTAAATGCACAGAACAAAAAACATAAACACATCGGGCTGACATATTTTGCATGAATTAAACTGACCAGGAACATCCTGATGACTTTTCTCAAATGATATAAACAAAACCAAACCCCTGACAAACAGTTTCCACATCCGAGATGCCAGGAAAAGGCATTTATGAAAAAATAAAATCAAAGCGCGGTGCTTGATGATCACCATGCTTCAGCAGAACTCGCCAGGTGGATCACAAAGCCACGTTGTTCGGGAGCCCGGAGGCAGCATCGGCTCGAGGACCGAGGGCAGGGACGGGGAAGCGGCCACCGATTATCATCCATCCTGTTCGGACAGTGTCGTCTTTAACCGCCGACACCCAGCGAGTGCTCTGGGACCCCCTAGTCACCATGCTGGTGCACACAGAAGTCTCGGAGCTCTCTCCAACGCGTGAAATCAGTGCAAAATGCCCCTCTCTTTTTTGGCCACATCTCCATCATGAAAACTCAATCCCTAAAGGACATTTCGCATCATAACAAATACATTTTTTTTGGTCCCAATTCCTCCTTCTTTGAACTTTTCTTCCCAGAAAGAAAACCAAGAAGACCAAAAAAGACTATCTGATCATTATTTCTGCATGGCCACAGAACTTTAGGTATTACAGAAGTATCACCTCAGTGTGGTAGTATTTTTCTTTCCCATCTCACCTCCATTACTACTGGAGGGATGTGGGCTTTCTGGCAGTGGAACAGTTGGGTGGTTTTTTTTTTTTATGTCATATTTTTCATATGATGTCAAATGTCTCCAGGGCCTAATATAGCCTTTATTAGAAGTCAGGATACACAGATGATTACCCGATAGCCAAGCACGGGGCTATGAGTGAATGCTGCAGGACAGCCCAGCGGTTTCTCAACCAGTGGTACCACAGGGCTTTTCATCAGCTGGGGATAGTCCTTTGTCTGCTCAACGCAAAGGATCATTTTGTTCTCCTAACGGCCATCCAAAAGAACACGTCCCCTGTGAATGATGACGTTCACTTAATAATTTAGCACCGCGCTGCCTGCTGGATTTTCTGAATCAAAATATGATCAATGGGACAACGGTTGGTTTATTGAGTTTTCTGTCAGTTGTATTTCCTGAAGACATGGAAGAGAGTGCAAAGGATACCTGCTGTGCAGAGCACACTGCTGAAAAGTTAGACCGGATCGATGCAAGTTTGCCAAAAATAATTATTCTCTCAGGGAATGCTCACGACAGTCTCTGATGCAGCAACCTCTTAAAGCTGAAGCCTGGGAAGTTCAAAGACTTGTGCCCGTACTGACATTTTCTCAGCAACTTGGAGAGGTTTTGCAGATAAAGAAATCCCACCGTGATGTTGCTTCTGAATCCTGTCACTGATTTAATACTGAACTGAGGAACCTGGTCATACAGTAGGACTTAAGGGAGGAAGAATCACCAAAAAAGCCCCCTCCAGTACTGACAGCAAAAAAGCAGGGCAGGGACTTGATCCCAAACCACGGACTGAATTGTTTTCTCTCACGTATTCAGAGCTGCAGCCTGAATGCTCAGAAAGCGTCTCGTGTTTGCGTAAGATCGGATCTCGCTTTCTCCATTCCTTTTAAGTTCCCTGTAGCTGTGCAGGTGTGCGTCGATTCATTTTTTTCTCTTTCTCTTTTTATTTTTTTTTGGTAAAGATTGATTACATGTAAGCAGGGTTTCTTTAGCGGGCGCTCACATCTCTAATTATTAGCACTGCCAACTTTTCCAGCACAATGCTCAGTGTCAGATAAACGAAATCTGTTCCTGTCTGTTCGGTAACTGATATCAGCTCCATAGTGACAGTCCCTGACCTAAGGACCCCAGGCTTTGTTTAGTGCTACATCTTTACTCTGCTGAGAATGGAGTCCATACACATCAAAAAATCACCAGTATTAATTAAACCACAGACACTGTTATCACTTTACTGAATAATGGGCTTTTTCAAGCCACACTGAGTAGCCTCAGCAACGCTTTTCTTCTGACAACATTCCAAATATTAGATTTCCAATACTTCCTTTCATCTTGCCCACAACCTATTTGAATTAGCGGTTATTAAAGTCTGATGGTCAGAAACCTGTTAAAAATCTACCTGCACACAGCACAACACTCTACAGTTCTATACTGAGATCCTACATAATTCTTTTTCTAATGAAAAAAAGTAGTTAAACTCTTTGTTAAATACATTGTTATCAGCAGTCTCTCTGCAAAATGGATATTTTGGCCAAGTGGCCTATTCTGAGAAGGTGAGTATCTGGCAATGGCTGGCACAACGCGCTCAGAGGAACACAATTTGGAGTTTCTGAGTGCATGTGATGGCAATAACAGTATTACCCGGCGTCAGGGTCTTTTTTTTTTTTTGGGGACAACTCAGCATCCCACAAACATCAAATCCCAACCTTTACCAGAACTGTCACAGACGACAAAGAAGGTGCCCACTGAGGTAAGTGACAAGGCAGGACAGAATCTGGAACAGAATCTGGGAATCCTGTTTTATACCTGAGCAGCTTTTCCAAGCATTATATCGAAATTAGATGGGCACCTGCGAGAGCCTTTTGTGGCACACGTAAGCCACTACAGCTACGGGAGAACACCTGCACGAGGGACCTTCTTTTAAGCGATGTATGAATAGCTCCTCTTTTTATTTTCAGTGCTGTCCAAATCTAGAGTATATTTAGAGTGCAGATGCTTTCTTCCAAAACTTCACAGCCAAGTCTAGCTGTCACAACAGCCAGAGCGATCTGGCTTGCTTTCCACTGATGACTGCAACGGGAAATTATGTAATTATGCAGGAGAGGGCCGGGCAGCGCCAGCCGACTCAATTTACTTCTTTCAAACAACAAGAGAGACTGGGAGACAGAAAACAACTGCAAATGGGTAAATAATAATAACGACAATGGTGATGAAAACCAAAATAAAAAAATGTAGCTTTCTCTCCTACCTCGACTCTAAAAGCAAACACAGCAAAATAGAATTGTTCAGTACTGCAGAATTCCTACGGTGTAACCAACTTGCAAGAGAATCCAGTCTCGGTTTGCCATTTCTTAACGTATCCCAAAGATGGAAAATACCTGACTTTGAAGAAACCCAAACCACTTCCCCTCTGCAGCCATCAGGACCCAGCAACAGCTCCTCACACACACAGTCCCGCGAGTTTCTTCTCAGGCAGCGACGCGCATGAAAACGGATGCTCCGCGCAAACAGAGACCTGCGCTCCAAGAGCTCCTCGAGAATGTTTGAAAGCAGAAGCTGCTACTGCGGCCGAGAGTAGATTTTTAAATATTCGTCATAAAATCACATCTCTAATCAATGTGAAAATATCTACTATACTCATTTCAGTATTTCCTCTGTTAATTATTTCATTAAGTCTAGTGGTTTGATAAATCTCTGACCGTACAGTCCTTCAGATTCCTGTACGGGTCAGGGCAAAGCTGAGCTGTTTGCTGCCGGGGACAAGGAACTGTCTAGGCAGGACGCCTCACTGAGCGTAGGTACCTGGAGTCCAATAAATTGAGTTATAATACAAAAGATGTGGAGGGAGATTAGAGGCTGGTTTTAAGGTTGCTCAGGCAGATGTTTAAGAATATTAACATTTCTTTAAACCTTTCAAAGTGACCTGCATTTCCCTTTTCTAAGAAGCTCCCACTGTAAATAAGCAGCGAAAGCAGCCGTGCCTGCCCGGGTAAGCTGCCCGCAAGCCCGTCTGTGGGCTGCCCTGCCTACAACGCCAGGGAGCCAAACGGATTTCCAACAACCACGGCGCAGAATTTAATGGCAAGCCCATGCTGCTCGAAGGCACAGCACTATTTTAAGAAGGGTTTTCCCCATTTTCCAAAGGGTCCCACAGACAGAAGAAGCGCTGGCGGCAAGTGTCACCACTTTGCCATCAGGAGAATTGAGCAAAAATATTTCCTACCCTCTCCAGTTACATCGCTGGGCGACGCGAGCCCCAGGACTGAGCGAGCTCCGCAGCAGGGACGTGTCCTCCCACCGCGGGTCCCGCCGTGGCCGCTGGCCACCCTGCACGCAGAGCTGTGCAATAAATCCCGTTTTGCTCCTGGCGAGCATCTCTAGGCAGGTCGGCATTAAAATGTCTGTAAACCGAAACCCTGCAGCTCCCGGAGCCTCACCGACACATCAGGCAGCAGCATCCTTCAGAGCCACCCAGGCTGGGAGGGCTGCACGAGCCCTGCAACCCGCGGTCGCAGCGGCGGGGGCTTTGCCCACAGCCCGAGCGATGCTTTCTCTGACACACGGATGGAGCGAACCGGTTTGCGGAGAGGAGGCGAATTTCTGCGTGAACGCAACAGATCCATGGACAACACAAAACTGGCACCGACGCCGCTAAAAGCTGCTGGATAAGAATTGGTTTTAGAAATGTTTTCTGTTCAAATTGGCCTGTGTTTTAACTTTTCAGCTCCCTGGGAGGTCTGCAAACCCGGCGATCGCTTGTTTGTGCGTCTCCACTGTGCCCCGTCCCATCGGCCGCAGTACAGGGCGAAACACAACACTTTCAGGCATGTCCAAAACTCTGGTCCCTACGCTCCTCTTGCAAACTTGAGTTCCTTTTTTATATAAAATATAATCGCCCTTCACGGATGGTGAGAACATGTATTTTATGCTAATTACTAGTAAGCCACTTTGCTTTTCAGCCTTAACCACTTCCATTATTTGTGGAAAAACAGGAACGTGGCGATGCCTTCCCCCAGCTCACGTTCCGAATTCTTTGCCTATTAGTGACATCTCGCTCGTATGTTTGGTTATTTTCTGTGTCTCTAGAAATCACTGCAGCTGAATGATCCATCAGTGTAATAGGCAGCTTCTGACATCCAGAATGTTGTCCTTCCTCCCTAAATTCTTTTTCACAACTTCTTTTCATGACAGTTATTAAAGGAATGTTGATTACTTGTATAATTGACTGGTACTGCTGGTAACAACAGAGCAGACTAATTGAAATGTATGAGAAACAATTACGAGTAATTGGAATCAATTAATTGATGATTTTCTGGGGAACTGCAGCTTGATGCAGGCAAATTCTAATTACATTTACACAGTCTAGGAAAAAAACTGAAACCACATTATAGATTTTGCAGCGATATTCTGTTATTTTCACTAGACCAGTTTCTGTTTAAGCCTACATTCGGAACCCGAGCAGGGAAGGCACGCGGCCCCAGCGCCACGTCTGGCTCTTCCTGAGGGACTGATTTCCGAAACCTCCCTCTCAAAATTCCGCGTGTAGTGGATGAGAAGCTCTGATTTCCTCCAGACTCAAAGTACTACCAGAAAGGAATAAAGGCCGAAGGTGGGGAGAGGAAGACCATCGAGTTCCCAGTGCCATCACACCTCGTTGGTGGCCCTTGAGGACGTCGGTGGCCAGGGACACCAGCGCTGGCCGGGGTGATTCCCCCCGAGCACCGTGAAGGCGTCTGCCGCGGGGCAAGGGAGAGCGAGGGGAGCAGGGCTCAGCACCGTTCCTGGCCACGAGCACTGAATGAGGTTATTGCTTGGGTTGTAAATACACCAAACACACTCGGGCAGGCCGCTGGCTGCCTTTCTCCTTCGCCTCGGAGCAGAGTCGCCCCGTCAGTGTTAAGTTTAGTGTCTCTCTCTTATCAGATGAGAGTGGGCTGGGGTTTCACCCTCAGACTCTTGCCATTCTCCTCACATTCATTCCCGCTTCCTGCTCTCTGAAAGTCAAGCTCCCATTCACAAAAGACGGGTCTTATCTCCTTACCTCCTGACCCTGAATCAGGGCCGCAAATAGAGGATTTTATTTCTGCCAGGCAGCTAACAGGTGACAAAGTCCTTTGGCTCCGTGTCTTTAAAGAATAAAAGAAACACCGTCTTCCCACACACTTTTTGCTGTGTTGACCGCAGTAAATCGCAATCTGCACAATCCCTTTAAACAATCTCCTCTTTATAAACAAATAGTACAAAGTAAGGAGGAAGTTTGCATTAAAACCAGAATCACCTCGAATGATGAGAATTTTCTGTAATAAGAATGGTTGTCAGTGAATTTTCTCTGTCGCTGAAGCCCAGAATCCCAAGTGACTGCCAGACGGCCAGCTTCTTCCCTACAAGACGCGCTACCTGGCAGCCCTTATCACAACTTACTTTCGTACTTAGCCTGGCTTTGAAGGAGGTTTATCAAGCCTCACAGCCACACCACTTGAGCTGGGAAGCTTCGATGGGGAAAGGACACGAGACAACGAAGGTAACTCCAACGGGAGCGCCCACAAAAATTTAAAGCGGCTGCAACAGCCCGGGCACGCTGTCATCGGTCTTGTGCTTTTGAGATGGCACGATCCCCGTCCTGCTCCACCCGGAGTCCCCGGAACAACAGAGCTCCTCAAGGGCATCCTCCCACGGGCTGGATGATCCCACGGGACAGTGCGGTCCTTGTGAGGGGCCTGGTGGAGCAGGACAGCACCTACACGCCCAAGGAAAGCCGTGCAGGACCCCACAGCTCTGCACTGAAAAGAATTCAGCACTACCTCTGTAAGCTTGTCCCTGGCGTCCAGTGTCAGATAAAAGTGACATGAAAGCATTTCTCCTTACCACGTTCAGAGCTGCCCCGTGTCCCACGGCGGGACAGTGAGAGCTGACAGTGTACAGTGGTCACCAAATTGTTCAGCAAACTATGTCATGTACAAGATAGCACCAAGAGCCTTCATTTAACAAAGTGTCCGAGGTCCTTTGAACTCGTCATGAGCTTTGTGTGGTTCCTCCTCTTTATTTCTGTAGCTGCTCTGGACCCTGAGCAGGTGGTGCAAAAAGATCAAGACGGGGTTGCAAGGAGCAACAGATGCTTGGTCTGAAGGGCAAGAGAGATGAACAGACGTTTGGTGCTGTGCCTGATCCAGGCATGATCCCACCAGACGAGGATTTCAGACAGGTCCTTCTGGGCACACGGTAGAAGCAAGGAACTTCCTTGCCTGCACAGCTCTTTATTTTGACATGAAGCCCTTAAATACTACCTCAAAAACATCTCCCCTTCCCTGAGAATCCTGTAGCAATTTGTACACAGCCACAGAGAACAGAGAAAAGTGACTCGCTTAAAACCACGGAACAAAAGAGAGAGTGAGGAACACGATGCCGCAGTCCCGGCTGCCGGCTAGAGGCCACCTCCGCAGCAGGAAACTGAGTTTCCATTCATGGAGCATCGCTCCTTACACTGACAAAACCTTCTTGGAGTCTCGGCAAAAAAGCAGCCTCCTCTTCTGAAAGGCTCACTGAAGCACACGTACGTGAGCTGTGAGTGGACATCCCTCTCACATTGAACATTTGGGAAGAATCAGAGCCTTTGAAGGAAGAGTTTGGAAGGATGTTTCCGGTGAGATTAACAGGGCGCACATTTTTCAAAATGTTCCTGTAATTAAAGCATCCCAGTTCAATTTACAAACGTTCTGCTGCATCTACAGATGATTAGCAGAAGCTTTCAGCTTCACTTTCATCCCCTCTTAATTGGTTTATCACCTTTCCAGGCGGCATGAACAAACAGCTACTACAGTTAATCTGGAATGAATTATTCAGAAGACCTTTCTCCCCAGCCAGGAGAAAGAAAAATGTCCTGATTTCAAGCCATTTTTTACAAGAAGATGTAAAAGCTGCTTTTTTTTAAGGTGAAATATTCCTCCTTGAAGCTCCTTCTCTGCCTCTAAACACAGTCCAACTGCAGCATCCTGGATGTCAACGGAAAGTAAGGTAGTGAGCTGGAGATTCCGTGTCAGAAACATGATCAACCTGGAGGTCAAATAACTTATTGTCAGCATAAGCAGAATTGCTACAATAGGCCCACCTGACTTTGCTGGTCCCATTGGTACACGGCCTCGACGAAAAGCGACTCCCAGGGCACCAAAGGGCGCGTGGGCTCAGTGAAACGGGTGCAGCAGCTGATTCCTTTCATACCAGACGCAAACCTACCCAGATTAAAGAAAATGCTTGGATTGAGACTAGGGCAAATTTATGGGAAGCTGGCCTGAAGCTATCAATGACAAGGCATTGCTGCATTTGCCATTGATCTCGCAGAAGACGCAATACGTTTTGCTTTCTGTTTCGTTCTCGGTTCGGCTTTTTTTTAGAGCGCCTGGCTAGCTCGGATGCCTGAGATGAAACATGAAAGGCTGTGGTTATCAGTGGCACGGCTGCACGTCCCATGGCTGAGAAAGGCGGAGGAGATGCCCCAGGAGCACAGAACTGCAGTGCCGTGAGGCAGCGGGACCACACCAGCATTAAGATAGGTCTGAAAGGTGTCCTTCCCTCCTCCCCACCTCTGCCTACTCAGGCAGCTACGCTCATTTCAGCAGTGTTGCAAGGGCGAGCTCATCGGTTTTTAGAGAACACCAAGTAACTGAGACTTCTCGGGCTATAATCAGAAAACTTTCAAAGCCCAAATATCAGCTTCACACTCTGCACGAGCTCATTCCAGCGTTGCCTGTTACCACAAACTGAATGCGCACACGACCAGTTTTTCTGTCTCAGACACCTCAGGTCGGCACATTAAGACACGAAGCGTCCCACGCAGGCTCTGACGGCCCGTACACCCGCCGAGGGGCACTGCCTGCCTTCAACTTCCATTTTTCCAACTTTGACAAATTTTCCCAAGGATAATATTTTACATTTCTCCCCCCCAGAACCCGCAGAAACAGCAGCGCGAGGCAATTTAACTCTGCATTCAATCTTCTACGATAACAGGTTATCTACATAGCAGCCTGCAGGTCGGGCCTCCCATAATGAGAGATGCCTGGCAGTTGACTGAAAGCTGATTCCTGTCAGAAGCTATTTTCTCTCCGAGACAGAGGAGACATTGTGCCCCTTGGTGCTTGAGTGTGGCCTTGGCTACTGCCAAAAGACCACCTTTTTTTTTTTCTTCGCTGAGACAAAACAGAATCCCCCTGCTGTCAGCTCTATCTGGAGCTGCTGAAAGGAGATGTATAAGCCCAGTAATGCTGCCGAGGAGATAACTGTCAAACAGCATGAAAACCGCTGCCTATCTGCCGAGCGGAGGAACTGAAGCTCCATGGAGGCTACAACTCAATGCTCAACAGTTCTTGGCATCTGTGAGGTCTCTTTCTTAGCTGCTTTTTAATACCCTGCTGAAAGAAAATACTGTGTGCACCAGTGGGATTCAGAACCTGCTCCTGCTCACCAAACGCCCCGGGAGCTGGTCAACCGGGTGGTTCCTGGAGATGTGGAAACGGGCATTGTTCTGCTTGAAAGAGGAGGGAAAACGCACACATTTGGCAGCGCACGGCATGAATGCGAACTCGGTTCTCAACCCGGTTCACAGTGCCAGGCTCATCGGGACAGGAAAAACAAACCCAGAGAGAACTACAAATGTGTATTACCATCACAAGAACAGCTCCCTGCCTTGCAGAGAAGTTCGTTCGCTAGTTTTGCTGATGCAAGGCAATAGAAAACAAATTAAAAAAAAATCTCAGTCCAATTTTACAAATAAAGTTAAACTCCTGTTCATAGCACTGGACGTATGAAGTTAAATAAGTTACATAATAATGTAGTAATAACAATAATATGGAGAGTGCTCCTTGTTTTTTATACAGTATTTGAGAAAGATGAGAAAGTAAATTCCATCCAGGTAAGAACAGGACTGTGATGTCCAGTCCCTTCACCTACTGAGTTTAAGAGTGAGGTGGATTAGTCCAGATATGATTACGTTACCCTTCTGCAAATCTCTGTGCAAACTCAATGGCATCAGGGTAGTGACTTGAGTTCAAGATTACGAGCTGGGAGGGAGTTTTTGCTCCAAAAAGGGCCTTTTTGCTCCAGAAAGCTTTTGGCAGGCTTGAGGGAGTTTTTGCTCCAAAAAGGGCCTTTTTTCTCCAGAAAGCTTTTGGCAGGCTGTCTTGTGCACCTTATGACAGGGACCTCACCAGTGTTATGAATATTTGTCCTAACTGATGTAAGACAGCCTTTTTTTTTTTTTTTTCCAGAATGGGGGGGATTCGCGCAGACTCCGGATTCTCAAACTACTCTTGGAAGTTTATTCTAATATTTTATACTCCATTGGGAATGTTTTGCCCTCAGGTTCTCATGAAGCATCTCACTTTGTGATCGCCACTGTCCTAGAGCGTCCCCCAGCCTGGGTGGTTCTGCCTTTGGCATCACCTCCTGCTGGCACCCCACCACGGAACACACGACAAAGGTACGTCCACGCTAAATCCCAGAGCACCGACCTGCAGCAGGCAAGGGGTTCCTTAGAAACAATTTAGAGAAAAATCAGTTTTACGTTATGAGTTCTCTGGAGTAACCTGTGGGTCTATTACATCAAAGAGAATTAAACAATTCTAAGGTATTTAAAGTGGATGGTGTGCAGGTACAATACAGAAGAGAGTTCTCCAGCAG